>NW_027513118.1:0-269567 GCF_048772815.1 Callospermophilus lateralis | reverse complement strand
GCAACCATAGTCATAGTCAACTCATTGTGAATGTGCTAAAATAAGGAACAGATTACGGCATCCGATGCTAAATTACATCTAAATATAGGACCACCATGGCACAGAGCTCGTTCATCTCTTTCTCATTTTTTTTTCAATAAATATTTCCATCAGGGACACTTGAGTCGTATTGCAGAGGGCCAAAGGTCGGATCTTTCATTGCATTTGTGAGATAAAAATTTAAACATTCATTTATAGTAGTTTTCTGTATTTATGATAGTTTTGGCATTCGGGACTTTTTAATTTCCCCATGATCCATCGCGTTTCATGGCTCTAATATAAATATTTTATTGCTTCTAATAACCGTGTCTCATTAGAAGCACCGCTTTTTTCATCCACACAAGTCTTTGTGCTTCTGGGAGGCCCATCCGGAAAGCAGGATGTCCCTGCCCCACCCTGTCCATCAGAGACAAAGGCGTGGCACACCTGGGGATTTTCAGTTATGTGACAATGTCCAAGATCCCCAAGCATCCACTCCGTGAAATATACTTGGTGATCGCAGATCATTTTGTGGCCATCTAATAACAGAGGTGATGTTTGTAAGTTTAGTTTATAAAGATCTGATGGGACCACTCTGTTGCCTAGGTACAAAGAGAACCGGCAGAAAGATCATAGAAATGAACTTCACTACGGAATAAGGGGGAGGAAGCTATCTGACTTTCCCTGCCCAGAATACCCATATTGTATGAACCTCTGGGATCCAGGGGTGGGTCTCCCCTGATTTCCCATACAAACGGATCCATTTCCAAACCAGCGAATGCACCGCAGCGAATGCACTGGTGTAAGTAAGTATCCAGGAATATCACCTCTTACCTGAGAAAGACCAATTTTGCTTTGCTGAGTTGAATAAGCTCTTGCATTGAAAAGAATCCTTTCCTTCAAGGGGATCTAAAAGAGATCTGCTTCATTATTCCTACCAAGTATCTTGGAGAACAAAAGTTCTCCTAATCATAGCAAAGAAATCATTATTATTGATTAAAATGTCACTCCAGTCAAAGATCAGGAACACCCCCAAAAAAGATCATTTTTTTTTTGCTTTTCAAATTAAGCATAGAAAGTTTAAACTGTACGGGAAATGCCATTTCTGGGCTTTTACTGCAAATTTCCAATAATAGTATCAACTTGATACTGGTTGGAAAACACTGTCTTAATGAGGTTGACCTTTAAAGAGCTTTTCCACAACTGAAATTCTTTAAAATGCTTCTGCACGCTATCTCCCTCCTGCAATCTATCTGTCCAAATATGATTATAGAAGCTTTAAAATTACAACATCCCATGTTTGTTTGAGGCACCAAATATTATTATTTTTGTCATTTATTTCTCCTCCAAATGCCAAAGTCTTATTTAGAACCCAAGAACCAATTTAAAATTTTAATATATGCATATTGCCCCTTGACAATTTGCCTAATGCTAAAAAATTGGATGCTTGGTTGGAGCGAGAAGGTGAGCTAAAAACAGAACTTGCATCAGGATATCCAGTGGAGATATGCCCATTTTAGAGAGTATTGAGCATATAATCAAGGCTCTCAGAAGAGTCTAATTCTCACACTGGCTTTCGATGTTTAAAAGTACTTCTATGTCCTTTATTCTGCGACACACCACATTCCTGGTGAGTATAGCCGACTGGCCCTCTATTTTAGGGATGGGGAAAATAGGTTCAACAGGGTCCTCATCTCACGCAGCCTTAGCTCTTCAATCTTCAACCAGCCCCAACTCTGAGGGGGTGAGGGCCTCTTCACCCATTTTCCAGAACTAAAGACATGAAAACATGTCTCATTGGGCTTTGAAAGCCAACTAGCCAGCCCTGGAGGATGATGGGATTAATTGGAAAATCTTTCTTTCCTTTCTCAATTTATATTTTCCAAGAGATACTGGGAACTGAAACTTGGGGTCAAATTTAAACGCTATCCCCAATTTGGAGTTTTTCAAGGGTATGCATACTTCCTACATGAGCATAGACAACCACCTACGGCAATGAGTATGTCACCTCCTATAGGACACCAGGGAAAGGCTGACAAATTAGACCTCTGTTTTATTGCCCTATAGATTCTATGTGCTATTACATATTCCAACAATGTTCGTCCTGGAGTTGATCAATCCCAGGAAACCACTATTTTTAAACTTCACACCATTATCATATTTTTCTTTCAGTCAAGGATTAAAAACCATTTATATCCCCTCCATAATGCTCCTGCAGTCTTTGATGTTATAAATCTCTGAAGCATCTATCCTCAATAAAAATAAATAAATTAGGGGTTGGGGTTGTAGCTCAGCGGTAGAGCTCTTGCCACATACTTGTGAGGCACTGGGTTTGATTCCCAGCACCACATATAAATAAGCAAATAAAACAAAGATCCATCAACAACTAAAAAATATATATTTAAAAAAATTAATTAATTCATTAATTAACAAGGATAGTGTAAGTGCTTGTCATTACAACCCCCCATAACAAAAAAGATTATTATGAAAACAGCTTATGTACGTGATTTCCATATAAGCCCCGTTTCCAGAGTCTGTGTTATCATTTATGCCCCAATCAATGATGTGGTTTAATTAAATGAGATGTAGGTATTCTTATTGAAGCAAAACAGCATAGAGTAATCAGATGTGGGTTTTAATTTCTCCACTGAAAATGTATTTACATGTGCACACAAGTTGAACTTGGCCAACTGTGGTGTCACAAATACTACAACTATATGCACTTTATTATTTAGCATGTTTCCCAATCATCATCTTCCATAGGAAAATGATTTAGCAGAAAAATCACATCAATATCACTGATAGATCTTCTAACAGGACCAGAGGGAGATTTTTTAATAGCCATGATCACTAAATTTCTTCCAAGTCTTCTTCTTGACTCATTCATTTATTCAATGACTTTGTGTTGAATACGTACTGTATAAGGTTAACTATGATGTGCAAGGTATTGGGAAATGGAAATTCATCATCCGGAAAACACAGACAAGATCATTCCTTCAGCAGATATTGAGAGCATATAATGGGCAAGGAACACTTCAAGGCATTTGAGTTATATTCTTGAGCAAGGCAGACTAGACCAGTATCCCTTTTGAGTTTATATTTTAGTATATACTGAAGCAGATGTAGTAAGTATTAGAGAAAAATTAAAATAAAATTTCAAAACCCTCGAGAAAGGCCAAGGGGATCCAGAGCCTGAGAGTTGGTGGTTGTCATTTCAAATAGAGTGTTAGGGATTAGACTCTCTGAAAGACAATATTTGAGCAGAATATCAGTAGGAGAAGGGGAAAATACCGGGGATGATATTGTCCAAATGAGAGTGTTACATTGTGTGGGTTTCAGCAGCTTTTGTGCCACTGTGACAAAAAGATCTGACAAGAGCAATTTTAGAGGAGGAAAAGTTTATTTGGGGGCTTAGTACTAGAAGTCCATAGAAGCCTGTTCCATGCCTCAGGGCTTCAGGTATGGCCAAAGATCATGGATGCAGGGTGTGGTATAGAAAAGTGTCTCATGATTTGGCCACAGTAAATCACTCAGTTAATGCCATCAGGGGATTGATTCACTGATTGAGTTAAGGCTCTCACAACCCAACGGCTTCACCTCTAAACCTTCTTGCATTGTCTCGCACATTAGCTGGGTAGGGGGACACCTATTTAAATCCTAAGAAGTGCATGTGCAAAATGTAAGAATCGTACCATCAGGTACAACTTACAATGCACCCATAAAAAATATGGAGGAAAAGGTAATAATTGCCTTTAAGTGCTACAAAAGAGAGACCAGCACACAGAGATGTGTGAGCCATAGAATAAAAGATGCTGTCAGTCTTTACCCCAAAGAGAAGGACAATCGAATCACATGGAGTAGCCCAGGGAACTCAAATTGTTGGCAGACTTGCAAAGAATGAGTGGTGGGATTATCGGCAGCGATATAAAAGAGGAGAATGGACGAGAAGGGGGAACGTTCTTGGGAATCTATCCATTCTTCCACAATGCAGCCCCCAGGATGTGGAAGACATCAGCGACCAGGGCATATTCTCCATTGCCATCTGTGAATTATACCCAACACAAGCAAGGAAAGCACTCAACCACCACTATTAAGTTTGGATAAAAGAAAGGATACTGGTTCTAAATCAATTCAATTATTCTCTTTTCCCCCTCTTGGTTGCTTTGCAGTAAGTATCGTAACTCCTTCCATTAGATACAAAACAGCTCTTTTATCTTAGAGAAAGATCTGTGTTTCCTTGAACATGTAAGTATGTTTCGAATTTCCATGCAAGAGCTGGAATTCTCAGGTTTCTACTCCTGCCTGCAAATTGTGCTTCATGAGCTCAGATTCTGAGGACAAAGCCATCTTGTGTGAGCAGGGTCAGCCTACTCCGTCCAGATTTAGTCCAGATTTACGAACACTGGGATTTCTAGTAACTTTCCTCACCTCTGCGAACTCCTGCTCATCTCTGCCTAGCAGAGGTTTACCTTGGATAGTATTTTTGCTAGTCACAACAATATTTATCACTGGATACTTGGAAGGGAATAAGGCAGATGGCTAAATAGCAATAGCTCTGATTTTTTTTTCTAAAAACCGAAAATTTCTAATTAAAACTTTATTTCAAATTAAGTATTTAATGAAATATTTAATTTAAAACATAAAACACGAATCCAAGAGTAACCGTGTGATCGATATACTAAGAGTTGGAACATCAAATTGCTCCTACCTGTATGATGAATGAGAGTCTAAAATGTGAGTTTGCCAAAATTCAGAAGAAATGGGGATAATGCTTAGGTTTTAAAGCAAAAAAAAAAATCATTGTTTTTATTGACATGTTTCTCTGCTTTGGCTCTAGACTTAGTTCCACACACAGACAAAAGTGTAGTTCACCGTCCAGTTTTACATTATCATTTTCCTCTTGGCTGCTGTGGAATGCTTAAGGCGTTACTGTAAGTTAACCAGACAAGAAAAGCTGTCTCTTTATTTTGTAGCCAAAACCTGACATTTCAGCATTGAAAAGTGATTTCCCAGTGCAGTGCTACATTTTACAGACTTGCACTTGGATTCAATTATTTTGGAGGGGGGGTGGTACCGGAGATTGAACTCAGGGGTAATTGAGTATCCCTGAGCCACAAACCCAGCCCTAGTTTGTATTTTATTTAGAGATAGAGTCTCACTGAGTTGCTTAGCACCTCGCTTTGAACTCTGGATCCTCCTGTCTCAGCCTTCCCAGCTGCAGAGATTACAGGTGTGTACCCCCACACCCAGCTCTCAATTACCTCTTTTTTCTTCTAATTTATGGAAATGTGAAGGACCCAGTCCTCTATAATGTGTACTTCAAAAACCATCCATAGTAAGTAGAATCCATAGACATGAGAGAAAATGTTCTATAATGTGCTTAGAAATGTTTTGAAAGGAATGGTGATTTACCTAGCAACTCCTATAAATTTGTGGGGTATTAAAATAGATGGCATGAGAACTTGCCAATAAAAGAGACTGGATTGGAGTCAGTTGACTGATGTACACAGGGACACACATCCACATCTAAATTCAGGGTAAATGAAAAATAGATAATGTCTCAGTATGGTAAGCAGAAAAAAACAAAAGGTGTTGCTCTTGTTTAAATAGATCTAGAGCCAGGTATGGTAGCACATGCCTGTCATCCCAATGGCTCGGGAGGCTGAGGCAGGAGGATTGCAGCTCAAAGCCAGCCTCAGCAAAAGGGAGACGCTAAGCAACTCAGTGAAACCCTGTCTTTAAATGCAAAATAGGGCTGGGGATGTGGCTTAGTGGTGGAGTGCCCCTGAGTTCAATCCCTGGTATCCCCACCCCAAAAACAACAACAAAAAAAGTAGATCTAGAAGTACCTTCAACAATCAATTATACTGAGGGATGTGAGCAAATTTAAAGATACTCAGCAGGGCACAAGGGTTAATGGCTCAACTCTTCTGAATCTTTTTTAGGAGCTGTAGGGGAAACGAATTTCAATGAATTCTCTCCCTGTGTTAAAAAAAAGGAAAGGAAAAAAAAATCAACTAAAAGACAAGCAAGACTTTTCCACCAAAGGAAAAAAATTCTACCCTCACAAACGCACTGTACATTATTACTATAATTATCATTTTTATAGTCTCAAGGGTGGTTTGTTTTCATCCTCTCTGCAAATAATCCAAAAAAATCTGATTGGAGGGTGGATAATTTATGCCTGCAAAGATAGCATTAGTAATTTTCATTTGTATATTTTTAAGAGAAATCTAGAAAAGCAACTTAAATGTATTTTTGCGTCTCTCCATTCAAGGGGGTCTTCCCAAGAATAACAGTGGGGCTTCTAGAAAGCCAGAATCTTTTTCTTCTGTAGATCAGGGCATTTTTCTTTTTTTTTTTTTGTTTGTTTATTTCTATGATAGAAAAATTTCTCTCCCTATATACCATTTAGCCTTCTATCTGGCCACCCTGTGTATGTGTGCATGTGCACGTGCATGCGCACGCACGCGCGCACACACACACACACACACACACACACCCATAAAAATATCCTTTCTTTCAACCACCCTGAGAGAGGGATGATCTGGTCTCTTTTGCTAAGTAGAGTTTTGAGGATAACTGGGTCTCTTTATACTGTGACTACTCTTTTGATATTGGATACAATAGTCCTTCTGAATCATCTGTTTTCACACTTAAGTACTAAAATGAAGGTTAAAGAAGGGTGAGATCACATATTACATTGGAATGATGAAATACACCCACTCTTGATATTTTTGGCTACCCTAAACGATAGCTCAGATCAATATTTTCATCTTAAAGGGATCAACAACTATATGTGGCACAAAGCATGTCATTCAAGCATAATAGGACAAGGTTTCCAATAAAACCTCAGAAATTATTTTGAATCCAAACATAAAAGATATGAACTGTGTCGGGTAGATATTGGCCCCCACCAAAAAATAAAAAAAGCAAAAGCAAAAATGAAAAGAAATATAATATAGAAAAGTATGTCCTTAATGGAAATATATAGGGACTTCGAATCAGAATCCTAGAATTAAAAAAATTGAATCCCATGTTGAATACATTGTGCATTACTTACAAAAAGACAAACTGACGAAGTCATCTGATAGGTTTAGTTTCCCAGAGTCTCTCTTAATTAAACAATTTGGAAATATAGTGTGTGTGTGTGTGTGTGTGTGTGTGTGTGTTTTATCAACATAGATTCATCTGGGGTATTAGATATAGGCATGAAGTGAAGTTTTTCCCAATGCTGATAAACTTTTAGTACACAAAGCATGTCCTCCTGGGACTCCAGTAGATTAAAGAATAAGTAGAAGACATCAGAACTATCCTACTGTGCTATGGAGCCGCCATGTTGGAAATGGACCTATTTCACCCTCTTAAGAAGCCTGACAACATGGACTTGGGTTGTTCGGTTCTGTTGTTTCCAGAGCATTCGGAACAGGTCCCGGGTCCTTTACGGAGCCCTGGAGTTCTACACATTGTTGACTTTGGGCTTGCAGTTTTGGAGCTGTGTGAACCAAGATTATTTAAACCCGGGAATCATATTGGATATGGCAAGATATTCAAACAAAACCTACACAAGGGAATGCGGAGAAGGGAACTGCACGGTTCACCCCAGCCTCCGCAAATGGCCTCACCTATGGAATAAAAGAAGGAAAGCCTGGTCTCCCCATGTGGTCGGTTCAACTTTGTCTCTCCTCCCATCTCTCCCATGGGTGGTCCCTTCATGGTCCATGAGGCAGAACCAAATCTGAAAAGGTGAATTTGTGATTAAATCAATCCTCATCACCAAGATTCACGAGATTGGGCAACGTGACCAGGACAGGGATGAGGCTGGGAAAAGGGGGGACAGCTCAGGCGGCATGCTGAGCGTCCAGACCAGACCCCATCACTCCAGGGGATGGGGACACTTTCATCTGCATCTGCATTTGTGAAGAGCAGGGCTTCGTGAAGATGAGCCCTTGGAAACCATGGGCAAGTGTAGATGAAAGAAAACACCTTTCTGAGTGAAGGAGGATAACTTGTGCTAAAGAACAGGGAAGAAGAGCTGACTAGGTCACTACCTGCCCTCATTACAAGGGTTTCAAATCCCCTCGCCATCCTTTATCCCATCCAAAAATCATATAAAATCAAATAACCACTGCAGGAGTTTCACAATTGAAAATTTCAAAATGTGCTTAAGCCACCGGGTGAAGCACACAGTCTATAAAAATACTATATTGTACTCACCTTCTCCCTCCAAGGATAAATAAATGTGTGGAAAAAAATGACTCTGATACAGAGTTAAATGGCACCATTATTCTCTTATAGACTCTGAAAACAAGGAGGCAGAATACACACACACAAAAAAAAGAGAATGGAAAAGAGAAAGATATTGCAAGACTTGATATCGTCATGGCGATGGCCTATATTCACCAGGGAGGGCTCTCAGTCCTAAAAATAGCAAAAATAGAATTTTTTACTCCTGTTAACTTTGTTGGAATGGCTAATAGGTCAATTACCAGGAAATCCAGACCACAGGACTGGTGTTCCACAATTTCTCCTTTTTAAAACATGATGCTACTCATGGGTATCATCTGCTTCCTACATTTGTAAGACCTGCTTTGTAACTATTTGCCTGTCCTCCTGGGACTCCAGTAGATTAAAAGAGATCTCTAGCATGACTGTGTTGTCGAAAAAAAAAAAAAGCCTAGATGTTTTTTTGAAACGATCCAACCTCAGCTCACATTGGAGAGTTCTGGAAAGAAAGAGTCCATTGTGATCCCTTGGAAAGAGTCTGCTAAAATGCCTTCCCCCTCTATCATAACCAACACTTAGTCGTCCTTAAACTGTGAAGGTGAACAATAAAATAAAAGGTGCTAGGCACCTTATCAATATCCTGAGTCTATGGGAAACAGAAGATATCTCAGAGGGTCAGACAATTAAGGTGTACTGCCACCTCCTTCAGCATTCCTGTCAGAACCCAGGATGATCTGATCTCCAGGATTCACTTGGTTGAAATATACCATGCTGCCCCCACCAAACCAAACCCTCACGTAAACAAAGTTAAAAAGGAGTCACATTGAAATATGAGAGCACCACATGCAAGCCGAGCTGTGGCTCCCGGATGGCTGGTACCTAAATTTGCCTCGTCTGTTATAAATATTCCATTCTTCAATGATCATTAAGAAGCCATCATATAACTGGAAATATGCAATACACATTACTTATTTTCTATTTGGAGGAAATCACCTACTTTAAAGCTATAGATTATGCATTACCTTACTTATTTATTGTTTCACTCTTTGGCAGAATTACTGCATTCTGTGCTTTATGAAGCTTGCTATCAATAACCACCTTGAAGATGACTTTAAATTATACAGAAAGCTACTCTGAAGAGGATGCTGACCAGTTATCCTGTGTTTTCTCTAAAGTCTATAAAAAGAGAAAAGATGTTAGACTAGTGATTTTTGGAGACAGCATCAGAACGAGGGAAAGAAAATAGGATTCTGAGTCAGACAGACCTGAATCTTGACTGCAGCTCTTAGGAATTACTAACCAAAATACTCTGGATAGAGTTTATATATATATATATATATATATATATATATATATATATATATATATATTAAATGGGGGGGGGATAACAGTGTCTACATCCCATGGTTGTTGTTAAGACCCATCCATGACCTATTTCCTCTATGTGATCTCTAGCATGACTGTGTTGTCGAAAAAAAAAATTGCAGGCTTGAGAGTCAGAGAAATTAATTTTCATTGTATTCGGCAATTACTGGCTGCAGGTTCTTAAACCAGTAAGGCACTTTAGCATCCACAAGGCTTAATATTTTTCATCTCTATAAGAAGATAACAAGTACCTGAGAGGAAGGATGGATGTGAACAGCTCAGTTTCATCATGGTACTTGGTAAATAACCAGCAAATATGAGTTGGCTGAATGGGAGACATTTCAGAATACTAACTTGCTCCTTTTAGTAATGCATGATATCTGACCAGAAGGTGACCAAGGTTGGGCTTCATGGAGGCAGAGGCCAAGAAAGAGGCTACTTGGGTATTTAATACATGAGACCAATTAGCAGGGCTTGGATGGGTTCAGGCATGGACATCAATGAAGGATTACAGGATTTGCTCCTGCAGACACTTAGCATGTAAGGATCTCTTGGGCTCTGAGAGTGAATCTTGCCATAGTTATTCTCCTATTTGAAAGTCTTCTCTTGCTTTTAGAATAAAGCCAGAAATGCTTTATACAGTTTCTAGCTCCCTGAGTGAACTGAAGCTTTGCCTAACTCTCAAGCCACTGTCTCTAACTGCTGAGCCAGGTCACCTTGGCTCCTTATGGTTCTCGGCAGACACCAGCCAATCCCCTGTGCTGCTCCTTGTCCTCTGCCTAGAGGGCTTCCTTGGCCTGGTCAACTCTTCCTCCTTTCTCCTTTCTCTACTCAAAAGGACACTTTCACCTGACTTCTCCAATTCGCATCTTTATATAGTTTTCAGATCAACCCGTGTTTCTGCTGAGCATAAAATACTTATTTAAATTATACTTGCAGTATGCATTTATGGAATTATTTAATATCTCTGTCAACTATCCTGAAAACACACTCTTATTGGGGCAATGCCTGCCTCTGTCCTGCTCTCTGGTGGCCCTCCCACCATCAGCACCCAATGCCTAACAAACAAAGACGTCCATGTGACAGCCACATAATACATCAGACCTATTTCTTCAGCTATTTTATGTAAAATATATATTATTATTTTACCAAAGCAAGGTTTTCATTTTATTTCATAGCAGTTATTTGATTTCCAGCCGAATCCCCCTCTTCTTATTCCCATATATTTTCAATAAACACACTGGTTCATTGATTTCTCTTCTGAGAATGCATGCGGGATATCTGAGCTAACAAGGCAAACGTCACAGGCTGATCGTAGGATGTGGAGTCCGCCTAGGTTTGTCTGCCTAGATCCTTGATGTTATCATGGATACTACCTGGAGCACTATAGAATGTTTAGTAGCATTCCTAGTGGTCTCTCTCCACCGGACACAAAGATTCATTCCCCAGTTGTGTCAAGAAAAGTGTCTCCAGATATTGATGGATGTGTCTTGGGGACAAAGTGGCCTCTGGCTGAAAACTACTGAGACAGAGAATCTGTATTAATACGATGTCCTTGTTACCAATGAGGCATTAACCAAGGTGGGTGCGGTGAATACCAGGACATGCCTGGAAAAGAGATACGACAAAATGCTATTCTGTTTAAAGAAGAACATTTTCCTGTCCAAAGACTTTGCGTTTCATCATGGATTGTCTTAAACCATGGCTTAAACCAAGGCCCTGGTACCAGATGGCTTAAGTAATATATGGCATGGTCTCATCACACCTATGACAGACCTGCTGTCAACACTGGTCACTCTGAGATGAAAGGGACAACCTGAACTCCAAACCCAAATTTCAGCAGAGGTAACTATTGAGCAATTTAGGAAAAAAAAAAAATATATATATATATATAAATCATTTTTCATCATGATGCAAGGTTGTATTCATATTTCATTGAGCAAACCTAGTAGATTAAAACACTAGGAAAATCATATATTTTTTTATTATTTCTTGTTCAATGAAAGAGGAAATGGAATTGTTGAAGAGAGGAAAAAAGAAAAAAAAAAAAAGAAAACCCTAAATATTCTAGAAACATTACTGAAGAGTGAAAGATCTTTTTTTATTGCTAAAAACAAGGCAATCCAAATTCATCATTAATTCATGCTTAAATTGACCTTCTGTTTTGGAAGTCCCCAAACAGAAGAGAGTGTGTTTTAAAACCTCCCCATCACTCTTAACCATCTAATGTTGCCTTTCCTGTGATGTTTTCAATGTACTCCAAATAGTGCAGGCCTCGTGACCCTATCCGGTGATCATCTATTACTCTGGTTTGCCTTCTGCTTTGACTATGAATTCCGTTTAGGCAAAGCCTCCGTAGAACAGCAGAGTGCCCAGTATTTAGTATTTGGTAGGAACTCCAAAGTAACTGCTTAGCAAGTAAATCAGAGCATGAATAATTCCACATACATGATTTAAATGAGGCATGAGCTAGTTTGTGTCTGGTTCAGTCTTCAGGTAGAAGATGATGATTTTTTCAAATAACTCATACTGATATGTATGTAACTTCCATCAGGAACCACAGGACCTCAGATGTTTGCAACAGATACACCAGTGACTCTCTAGAGCAGTTCCTGAACAGGCATCGGGGACTTGAACCCTGTACATATAAGGCATATTGTGCACTATGTATTGTAATAATTACACGGTGATGTGCAGCTCTCTCCGACCAGATAATGATCCTGCCTTACGAAAACCAACTCAGCTCTAGTTGTAAATCCACATTCCGCTCATGAACTCTTGCAGACCTGACAGAGGCATCTGTGTGGCACTGCATCTTATAAAGTCACCGTTCGTTCTATCAGAGAGCGAGCACTGGCTGATTAATATCTGCAAAAAAAATATTTCTATAATTCAGTTGGAAAATGTGACTACTTTACCTGAACCAAGGAAAGGCCCCAGTGTGGTTCAATGCTTTGACATTACATATATAACATACCCACACATCCACCAGCACCACTTAACCGCACCTGGAGGGCAGGGAAAGGACTTTTCTCTGGGTCTCAGGTAATTGTAACAGAGAAAACCGCAGACTTCGGCCCACAGGCCCTATGGGAACCAACCCTGTGTCTCTGCTCATAATTTATTCTGGTATTTTATAAAGGGGACCTAGACCCCTTGATCTAGTAACTCTACTGGGAATAAAAAAATGACTTCTATGACATGTCGGCACAGCACTTCTTACATAAAACCATTAAATTGACACTGAAGAGCTCAGCTACAGGATAAAAATGAGTACCTATTTAGTTTGGGTCTATTGCCACAGTTGATCATTATCATTCACTTAGTTTTGCAAATAGCAGAAGCAGCAAATGGAGAGGGGGGAGGAAACAGTAGACCCTCTGCAATTACTTTTCATTAGTTCTGAAAAGCATGTTTTTTTGCAGCAAGTTTGCACTATTAATTGTTCAGTGCTGATTATAATCAAAACTAGTGCCAGTCACCCAGGAGTATTCTAGGGGCCAGAAGTAAGTCCAGAGAACTACCCTGTTGCTATGGCTGATTCTTAAAGATATTAAATGATTCAGGAATGGAGAGGGGAATAGAATATTTGCTGAAGGCTTCACAGGCCAAGCACCAGGCAAGATGCATTTGAATAGGCTGCATTCCATCCATATTCTCCCGGGAGGCAAATAGTACTATGTCCAAGTTGTAAGAGGGAAAGGCGAGGCTTCAAATTAGCAAGCTTGTCCAAAGCCACCAAGATACATGGTGACTCTGAGGGTTAAGTGGGCTATCATATCCATTTGTGACACATACGTATTTGTCCTCAATAGAAATAATTTATCATTTTTGTCAAGTACATCAAGAATAAAGCTAGTAGGGACTATTACGAGCCAAAGAGAAATGATTTTGTCCGACCACAATTTTCCTCATCCGAGCAGCCTAAAAATGTTCCCATGGGAATAAACAGATGTTCCCAATCCACTGATAATGCTCATGGTGGGCTCATAAATCATACGAAGAGTGAAGATTTCATACATTTGGTGACATAAAAGACAGTAGCTGGAGTTGTTTCAAAAACCTCTAAGTGAAATATGATACACTCTGCAGTGCATTCTTCCAGAATATATGGAGGATCAGAGCATTTTAAATTTGCAGGTGTGAAAGCCGGACATCAAATACATGCAGGATGAGGAACACGATTACAATGTATCGTGGTTCATCAAAGCTAAATTGCACGGTGCAGGATCATATAATTAGAACCGGACACTAATTATTTCAGCGTTGAGAAAGGACACAGCCTGCTCCTGCAAAGGTCCTGAATAAATCTGAGTTTCATTGTCATCGGTCCCCTTTAGTGCAAGTTACTCATCTCATTGCCAAAAATATACTTGCAGCTGTCAAAATTTTACTATCAGTCAATCTCTCTGCAGCCCGAGTTTCACTCTGCAAAACCTTTCACTCTGCCTCTCTCTGGATGTATGTTTATGTTTACAATACCTGCCTGAGCGGAAAAACCAGGCAGTGATAATGAATTAAGGCTGTGTATGCAGCAATTTTCACTAAAGGCAACAAAAATCACCAAGTCGCCGTCATAAATATGAGTCCCCGAAGTTGGTAGAGTCAACAGAATGATGCTTTTCATACCGATGCTACTCCACACCCGGCCATTTGCAAGCAAGTAACCTAACTAAACCAAAGTTGGACTACTCTTTTTTTTATGAGTTAACATCAGATTATTTATTTTGCTTACCCAAAATAAGAACAAGGGAACCTCACTATTTCTCTAGTTGAGAATGGCTCTTCTCCCCCCAATCCAGATTTCTCTTGAGGGACCAGATGTGTCAGCTTGGTTTGATCCACTCCCTGGAATATTGTCTCTGTTGAAAAACTGCTTCACAAAGAAGGCGGCAGCAGGAAAATTTCAGAATCCAAAGCTTAAAAATAAGTCTTGGGCAGTGTGGGGTTATTTTCTGTCTCTGGGGGGGATCATCCGGTGTCTGAGGCTTGGGGACAGAGGCAAAGTCCCCATCCACCCATCTAGGAGATGTCACTCTCAGTAGCGTCTGGTGTCCTGACCTGTGCTTGCCCAGGATGATGGTGGGTAAGGAGCAGCAGGTCACAGGGGCCCCCTGACCCTCTGGGAGACAGACCCTGGGCAGACCCTGGGGCTGAGGGTCAGTGGCCAGGGGAGAATCAATGACTGTCCCCGCCTGTGGTCCCTGAGGTCCTGGGGCAGGGATGCAGGAGGCAGCCAGTGTCACAAGACATCCCTGTCCCCAGCCAGGCTAGGCGCCTGGCTAAAGAGGAGAAAGACGATGTCCCTCTTCAGGGTCTGGCCCCTGCCCCTGGTCTCACTTCCTCCCCAGAACCGCCTGGAAGGGGAGGTGGTAAGGCCGGCAAGTGAGGCCACCGTCACATTCAGGTTCAGGGTGCAACAGCTCAGTCTGCCCCCAACAGGCCCCATGCTCCAATCCTCTTCTTGGGCCACATCTCTTCTGAGAGTCACGCCCTGCCCTTTATAGGCACAAGGACCCAGAAGTTCCAGAAACACGTCCATGTTTAGGCCCTCAGGTCCGGAAATTCCTCAGACATCCATGTTTAGGCCCCCGGATCTGGAAGTTCCAAAGGTGCACGTCCATGTTTAGGCACCCGGATACGGAAGTTCCTCAGGTGCATGTCCATGTTTAGGATCTAGGACCGGAAGGACCTCAGGTGTCCATGTTTAGGCTCCCGGATCCAGAAGTACAATGGGGGCACATCCATGTTTAGGCACCCGGATCCGGAAGTGCCTCAGATACACGTCCATATTTAGGCTCTAGGACTGGAAATTCCTCAGGTGTCCATGGTTAGGCCCCCGGATATGGAAGTTCCAAAAGTGCACGTCCATATTTAGGCCCCTGGATCCGGAAGTTTCTCAGACACCCATGTTTAGGCCCCCAGATCCGGAGTGCCTGAGACATCCATGTTTAGACCCCCGGATCTGGAAGTTCCTCAGACATCCATGTTTAAGGTGCACATCCATGTTTAAGCCCCCGGGTCCGGAAGTTCCTCAGCATCCATGTTTAGGCTATAGGATCCGGAGGTGACTCAGGCACACATCCATGTTTAAGCCCCTGGATCCGGAAGTTCATCAGCATCCATGTTTAGGCCATAGCAACCAGAAGTTCCTCAGGCACACATCCATGTTTAGGTCCCCGGATCTGAAAGTTCCTCAGACATCCATGTTTAGGCCCCCGGATCTGGATCCAGAAGTTCCTCAGGTGCACATCCATTTTTAGGCTTCCAGATCCAGAAGTTCCACAGGTGCATGTCCATCTTTGGGCCCTCAGATCCGGAAGTGCCTCAAGCATCCATGTTTAGACCCCAGGATCTGGAATGCCTCAGGCATCCATGTTTCAGCCCACGGATCCAGAAGTTCCTGTGGCACACATCCATGTTTAGGCCCCCAGATCCGGAAGTTCCTCAGGTGCACGTCCATCTTTGGGCCCTTGGATCCGGAAGTTTGTCGGGTGCACGAACATGTTTAAGCCCCCGGGTCCAGAAGTTCCTCAGCATCCATGTTTAGGCCTTAGCAACCAAAGTTCCTCAGCACACATCCATGTTTAGGCCCATTGATCCGGAAGTTTCTCAGTATTCCATGTTTAGGTCCCTGGATCCGGATCCAGAAGTTTCAAAGGTGCAAGTCCATGTTTAGGCTCTAGGATCCGGAAGTTCCTCAGGTGTCCATGTTTAGGCTCTAGGATCTGGAAGTTCCTCAGGTGCACATCCATGTTTAAGCCGCGGGTCCAGAAGTTTTTCAGCATCCATGTTTAGGGTCTCTCTTTTTTTTTTTTTTTTGAAAAATACAGTGATTCCGGATGCAAAACCAGTATCTTTCTTTTATTTCATTTATTTTTAAAATGATCGCATTATTGTTATACATAGAATTGGATTTGGGGATGGGTGAGTAGTTCAGTGGTTGAACACTTGCTTAGCATGCCCAAGGCCCTACACTCAATCCCCAGTACTGCAAGTAAACACAACCAAACACACAAAACCATAAATGGGTATTTCACTGTGATATGTTCACACACACACACACACAAAGCAGAGTTTGGCTGAGTGCATTCTGAGGTTCCTCTCTGTTCTCCTCCTTCTCCTCTCTCCCTCTCAGTTCCTTTCCTCTCCCTAACTGTTCTCTCTGTCATTTTTATGAGATCCTCCCATCTTTTTTGAGCTTCTTATTTTTTCTCTAGCTTCAGTATGAAAGAGAAAACATCCAACCCTTGACTTCCATCTGCATCTGGCTACCTTCACTTAGCACGATGTTCTCCAGCTCCTTCCATTTACCAGCAAATGACATGATGTCATTCTTCTCTGAGGTTGTGGACATATGCCACCTTCTCTTTATTTAATTGTCTATTGAGGGACACCTAGATTGTGCTTCCATAACTTGGCTGCTGAGAATCTTGCAGCTGTATACACTGGTATGCACGTATCCCTGTAGCATACAGTTAAAGTATAGATGGGAGCTGTTCTGCAAAAGCTAATGTGTGAGACATGGCAAGAAGGTTTAGAGGCGAAATGATTGGGTTCTGAGAACCTTAACCCAATAATGCATTAATGCCCTGATGGGATTTACTGAGTGGTAACTGAAGGTGGGTAGCATATGGCCACCTTCAGTAAGTGTCTTTCTCTCTCTCTCTCTCTCTCTCTCTCTCTCTCTCTCTCTCTCTCTCTCTCTCTCCCCCCCCCCTGATGGTTGCCATGTCTTGAGCTGCTTTTCTCCTCCACCTCCTTCCACCATGATATTCAGCCTCACCTCAGGCCCCAGAGCAATGCACTCAGCCATCTATGGACTGAGATCTCTAAAACCATGACCCCATGAGCCCCAAATAAAGTTTTCCTACTCTGTTGTTCCTGTCAGGTCTTCTGGGTCACAGTGGCAAAAAAAAAAAAAAAGAAGCTCACGACAACAGATGCTGATTTTAGTTCTCACAAAATCAATATTTTAACGTCTCTGCTACTTAAAGTTTGGTCTGTGGACCCCTTGTGTCTTGGTCACCTGATTAGAAATGCAAATCTCATGCCACATCCGGGCTTTCTGGAGAAGAGCGTGCACTTATAACCAGTTTACCAAGTGATCTGCAGGCACACTGAAGTTTGAGAAACACTGATGTAGCTACCAAGTTGTGATAATAAACACTCACTATGCCATCGACTCTGCATAAATCTCGTTGTGTTGACAGCCTCGGATTTTCTGGTTAAAATGTGCGAGTCTTTAACAGTATTCAAAATATCTCTTGTAATTAAAAAAAAAACACTCTGCTGCCTTAGCTAAGAGCAAAATAGTGAAAAAGACAAAGTCAAACCAAGGAGAGCATGTATGCCTGAGCCACCCCTTTTGGAAAGACAATGAGACCTCACCTCTGTTTGCCCACCCTAAACTCAACCCCTGGGATTCAGTGAACCTCCTGCCTCAACCTCCCCCAAGTCACTGAGACCACAGATGCATCACACCGCCAGGCCCCCCTCCCATTATTTTAAAAGTCATACATAATCTTGCCTGTAAGAAGTTCCTGCTCCATCTTCCCTCCCTGCGAGCAAGACACGCTGTCAGCAAAGGGAAATGGAAATTCTGTTTTGTAGATTAAATATTCCTTAATACTAGATCAGCAGCCAGGAAGCACTGAGCCCATCCAGGCTACAGCATCCAGGCAACTCCTGAGAAAGTTCTAGAAGACAGGAAGCAGGTGGAGATCCTGGGGCTAAGGGTTTATCTTACACATTAACCAGGGATAAGTCTGTCCCTGCTGTAATTCAAGTTAAAGCAGAACTGAGCATTGAAAGAAGTCTGATAAAGTTAAAAAAAAAAGGTCTTTGGGCTGACAGCTCCCCACAAGACTTTCTCCTAGATGTACCCCACACCCTGGCGCCAGGGGCTTTCTGTCATTGTAGGATTTTGGAGTGGGACAGAGAGACTATAGGAGTCCTAAACAAGGAAGCCAGTATGTCCTCTCCGTCCCCAGTGCTGGTGGCAAATGACAGCTGAATATAGGTTAAAGCTGATAAAGGAAACTGAAAAAGAGAAAATGCCTACATCATTCTAGGAAAAACAGAAATGCAGCCCCTGGCTGGCTTCTCATTACTTAGGATTCCTAAGAGATTCCTTGAACCTTTCCAGGACTCTAACTTTTGGGGAATTTTTAATTTTTATTTTTTAAATTTTGGTACTGGGGATTGAACTCAGAGGCACTCGACCACTGAGCCACCTCCCCAGCCCTGTTTTGTATTTTATTTAGAGACAGGGTCTCACTGAGTTGTTTAGCACCTCGCTTTTGCTGAGGCTGGCTTTGAACTTGCTATCCTCCTGTCTCGGCTTCCTGAGCCACTGGGATTCCAGGACACCAGCTTCTAACAGGGGCTGTTCAAGTGGATTTCTCTTGGCCAGGATTTGAAACCTCCCAGCCAACCCATTGAGCAAGTGTATCCATAAGTGCCCACTGATGCTACATGTTCTTTTTTTTTTTAATAAAGACCAAAAACCTCCTAGAATTCAACAGTTTCATGTCAGCTCATGTTCTGAATCGCTGGGGGTCGGTGGGGGGGGAGGATGGATCTGAAGCAGAAATATCTTTGACACTTTCTACTCCTGTATTCCTACCCTGAAATGCGGACTCAGTTCCATTGTGAGGACCTGACTCAGGTCAGATGTTAGCAGGAACAAGCGGAGGACTATTTGAGGAATGCGCACACTGTGCATAATTCAAGGGTGTTACTGAGCAGATGCCAGCTCTTGGGGGCATTGAAAGCAGCTCTGGCAACTTTTAAATAGCTACTCCAGCTTCCAGGTTGCCCAATGCCTGACACAGCAGGGCTCCTCCACCAGGAGGCTAGGACTCACTGATTCTCCCAACTCCCTGATGTAATCTGACACAATGTATCCCCTGAGACACTGCCTGCTGCTAAGGCTCCTATTTCTATCTTGGAGCCTTTTAATTTGTATTTTCCCCAAATGACTTATGTCTGCTTGTCAAGTGGGATTCTCACCTCACTTGGAACTCGTGGCTCTCTGACAAAGACTGGGAGGCAGGCAGGGAGCGCTGGCATACCACGGAAACCCACAGAAGCCATCAACAGCTTCTTCCCAGCCGAGGGTGATGCATCTGCAGCCCCAGCTAAAAGCAGGTCGGTGCAACCATCTCCTATGACCTGGATTCTCCTACACAAAAGCTTTAGCTTCTATTTCACCACCTTGCAGATGCTGAGTCCCACGGGCAGCTGGGTAACTCTGACATGACTCTCTGATGGGTACCTTTCTGGAAATGTATTTGTATAACCCGCTAGCACCATCAGCTTCAAGAGATGGAGGCTTCTATTCCACTGGAGAAATATTAGCAAGGATCACACATTCTGGCTCTGGAATCAGGATGGAGCTGACTGTTGGAATCCCAGCTCAGCCGCAGATGGACTTTGAGCTATTAGGAGACTGAATGTGATCACTCTGAAATCTTAGATTCTTATTTAATAACTCGAGGAGAACTGTGGAACCTCCCCAGGGTTCTGTGAAAACTCTTAAAGAAGAAAATATGAAGATAAGGGGTAGGAAAGTATTTTGGCATGTAACAAGTGCTTAAACACACACAAGCCAGTACAGTCACCACCAAGGGAGGAATGCTTCTGAGCACGCTTGCATCCTAAATATGGGCATGCCTGTATTGCTCTATAATTCACAACAGCCAAACTATGGGTTTGGTGCCCATCAACAGATGATGTGCTCTACCTACACCATGGAGTTTTACTCATCTATACAGAAGAATGAAATTATGTCCGTGGAACTAGAGAACATTATGGTATGCAAAATAAACAAAACTCAGAAGGCCAAGGGTCACCTGAAAAATGTGTCATATGGAAATAAATATGGTTTTTTAAATTAATACTATTCTAAAGAGAGACAACATCATAACAGGGTATAATAAAAAAAATGTAATGATTAAATAAAGCAAACCTATCACGTTGCTTATCTCTATTTTGTGGTGAAACATGTAAAATATAGTACTGGCCAGGTGCATAGTACAGGCCTGTATCCTAGAGGCTTGGGAGGCTGAGGCAGGAGGATGGCGAGTTCAAAGCCAGCAACTTAGAGAGGCCCTAAGCAACTTCGTGAGACCCTGTTTCAAAAATCAGAAATATGGAAAGGGCTGGGAATGTGGCTCAGGGGTTAAGTGGCTCTGGGTTCAATCCCCAGTACCCCCCATCCCCCCAAAAAAGGAGTATTAGTTATTCTGAATTATATAATACACTGCCTAAGGTTGCTGCTCTGTGTGACAGATCACAAACACTCATTGCTCTTATCTAAGACTATGCGCTTTGACCAACATCCTCCAAGTCGCTCCCCCGACTCTCCCACCCCCCAGGAGTTCAGTATTTATAGATCCCATACAGAAGTGGAATCATCTGCATTGTTTCTAAAGCCTGCATGCTCTGCCCTGCTCTGCTCTGTCTCTGGAGAGGGCAGCTACACGGTTTTCAGTGATGGTAAGGCCACCCTGGTACTGTCCCTAAGGAGGAGAATGTAGGAGATGACCTCATGGCCATCCACATGCTGTCTGCTAAGACTTTTACTTTATGTGACTTTTTGTGCCTCCAAAGCGAACATTTCTAAACCTGTTTTCCTCTTCTGTAAAAGGAGGGATTCAGCTTTAGTGACACCTGGGATACATTGACTTATGGGGTCCTAGGCATTGGCTCTCTGCACTTGGATCCGTGACTGATCTCACAACCACACAGAAGACCCACGGCGTCCTTCTATCATCATGCAATAAACAGAACGTGGGCTTTAGTGGTCAGTTTGTTTCGAGTAAGCTCAATAGAGACGACAGGGGACAGAGGGACCCAAGGGGAGTGGGGACACCAGGGTAAGAGAATAATGCTATTCATTGTGTCCACTGTGCTGACCAACCATAGGCTTTCTCTTTGAAAAAGCAATTTACCTGCAGCTCCACTTGACTTAAGTCCCCAAGATATGTTACATTCCTCAGCAAATTACTTGAGGGAGACGTAGAGGGGCCGAGGCAGCCAGGACAAGATGGCGAGCGAGGAGGTCGGGGACAGGGCCAGTACAAAGGAGCATCGGGAGGGTCATTCCAGGAAGCCAAATTCCTGCTTGAAGTGCTCAGGGACACAAGTGAGGGACCCAATCAGACAGACACTTCTGAACCATGCTTCTAAGTGGGGGACCCAATAGAAAAACTAGAACAGAAGGGTGGACATCAGGGGCACCAATCAATAATATGGAGGATGATGTGGGCAGGGAAGAAGAGAAGCAAGGAGGAAATTTCGGAGACCATAAAAAGAACAGGCCAACACTCCCCCACTGGACTCCCAGCCCTGGAGCCTCTTCTGTTTGGAAAAGTGTGTTTCTGTTGCTTTTGCAATAGCTACTTCTTGCTTGCTCTCTCTGTGTATCCTGTTCTTCAATTCTTGGCTAAATTGAGATAATTCAAGGAACCCAGCACCCCCAGACAGTAACATGCCCTGTACCAACAGTTTATGCTGAAGAAGGGGACTTTTGTGACCCTGATACAGACCAGATCCCAGAACTTGGGGAGATAAAGATAATTCCCCCCATCCATAAAAATCTGTAAAAATAGGTTCCAATTACCACCAGGCAGCATGGGCCAAAGTGACCTAGAATTATCATGGCACCCATTGAAAGTCTGAGATCATCCTGCTGTCAGTCAAAACTCAAGAGCGGGATCTGGACTGAACTCTCTGGAAACTTCCTTGGAACCCCAATGAAACTGGGAGTCAGGAGGCACATGCTGTCCCTCTCCTCTCTGAGAGCACGCACTGTCTCCCTTGAGAGTGTCTCATTTCCCCTTCCCCATCCCTTCTAACATGCCTGTTACTCTGAGCAACATGTCTGACATCTTTCTGGCCTGATCACAAGATCTGGAATGACAGGGGACCTCCAGGTACCTCAGTTTTGTTGAAGTCCCCAGCGTTGTCACCAAGAGACTTAGGGAGCATTACTAAACCATGGGACCATGATCCTGGAGACAATTTGCCCATTTGCATTTCGCATTGAGTCACATGTACAGGGAGCAGAACTAATCAGGATGGGCCAGGCTCTGAAGCTACATCATCCAAAAATAAAAATGGCTCACGGGTGTTAAATTTGTAATCCCTTTGTCTCCCCAAGTCGGGTACCATTTTCTCCAATATGCTCCCATTTCTCATTTTCACCCTCTCCTTGCTTAAATTTTCATTGGCTAGTGACTCATCTAAATGGGTCCTGATGAAGTGCGATTTATAAGCATCAATTAACTATTGATGGAGAGCTACTCATGTGTAGCTATTTCATGAAAAAAAAATTAATGGAGAGACATTTAGAGGGATTTAGTCCCTCAGTGAATAATAGCTTTCGCAGTGTCTTAAAGAAACAGCCATTCCTGGATTTCTACTCTATTTTCTTCTTTATTTAGACATACTTAGGATGTCTTTATCTTATACTCGTACACAGCACTTGACATCAATTGCCTTTCTCCTTTGTTCACAATTATTAGCATCAGGACAAATCTGCCTTGGTGTTATTTCTTTGAGGGTCTGTTTAGTTCACTGCCATTATTTTCCTGGTTTTGTTCCTGCAGAGCAGAGAGGAGGTTAAGAAGATTTTCCAGCAGATGGATACACATCCACCTGATCTTTAAATCTCAAGTTTCCAAGCTCTTCCGAACACCACTGGGGACCCGTTAGGTCCTGTCATGACCAAAGTGGTTAATCTGGCCCATTCCTTAGACTCGGCACCCGCCACCTTTGAAGATAGCAACGATTGTGATTGGGGTGACAGAGGGATTACAAATTTAACACTGTGCGCCATTTTTATTTCTCTCAAAAGCTTCCTCCTCCTAGGGAGCATCTTGCTCACCACGTTCATCTCACCTGTCATCTTTTATTTCCAAGGTGGATGGAAAGGTAAGATATCACCAGGGCCACTTCTCTAAGATGCCTTCGGGTCCTTGACCTTGGAGACAAGTACCAATCTCACCTTTAAAAGACATCTTCATGGGAAAAGTAGGTTGCTCCAAAGCTTCCAGACCCACCCCTCCTGGCTCCTTGGAGAGATGTTAGCACCATCTCCCTATAGGATATATCTGCCTTCTCGGAACAAGCTCATCTTTGTGAGCCTTCGGTTTTACCGCACCAGAGTAAGCTTCTCAAGTTTCTCTAACTAGTTTGTTTGCTTCTTTGTTCAGTTCCTTCTCTCAGTCTGTCTGCCCTCCATCTGAGATCCTATTACTGCCGTGCTCTTCTGTCTCCACTGGGTAACAGGATCCAGAGCTCCCTTTACGCTAAAGCAGAGCAATCCCAATATTCTCAAGGTACATCATCTCCAGCTCCAGCTCGGGTTTTAAGAAATATTCCTATTAAACGTTAAGATTCGTATGCAACTTTGATCTTGTCCTTCAAATTGACGTGGGTAAAACATCAACTCACAGAAATCTACCGGTACATCTTTTATTAAGGCAAACTCATGACGTCTGTAGGATTTTTTGGCTTGCCTTTGTTTGATTGATCACTTTGATCCCTTTCATATCATTTCATTTTGTTTTGGTCGTCCTGAGGACGGAACTCGGGACCTGATGGATGCTAGGCAAGTGCCAGTCTACCCCTGAGCTATAGCCCCAGCACTTGGGACCAGTTTTAAAGAGAAAATCCTAAAAGGGGTTTCCCCTCTGTTCTGGGTAATCTATGAATTTTACATTCTCCCATTTCCTTTGCAATTAGAAAGGCCATTCTGTGATGAAGGTTTTAAAGACTCTGTTTTGCAATTCTGACAAGCTACCATATGTCTCAGTTTAAACATGACAAGGTAAAAATGGACACTAATTTCTTTCTTTCTCTTTTTTTTTCCTGAATGTGGAAAGCAATAAGGCAGCCTAGCTTTGGAGGTTGATTTTGAAAAACTATCTTTCAGCAATCAACAAAGGCTTGCTGTTGGTATTATCTCTTGAAATACTTAAAACGGCAAACCTAATTTTATTCAATTCCAGGTTTAATAAGACATGATTGTTCTTTACACAGAGGTGGGGTAAAGGCATATCTTTTGCAATAATGTAGGTTCACAAGAATTTTTGCTGGAAATTATCAAAGAATTAAATATTAAAGAACTGAAGAGGAAGTAGAAAAAATTTTTTTTCACCAACACTTGTCATATTTAAATTTGCTTGGAGTAGAGAACACATTGCACTGATTTAAACTGTGTATGTTCTTTGCCTTTTCTTTTCTCTTGACTTTTTTTATTTTGTGCTCCTGTGGATGGAACCCAAGGCCTCACACAAACCAGGCAACATGACGCTACCAAATGAGCTATATTCCAATCCCTTAGAATGCATTTATTTAAGGAACCCACATTCCAACCTCATATTTTATAGATGGAGAAATTTGAGCCCAGTGAAGTTGAATGATGGCTTTGGCATCACACAACTGATTCCTATCAAAGCTGAAGAAAGAGACTTAACATGCATTTTTTTTTTATTTTGCTCTTCCTCCCATTGGCTCATACACAGAGATGAACTCCAGGAGCCCTGTGGGTACTATAATTTGAAAACCTTTCCTCCTAAGTTACAAAGCTGATGCAAGAAGCTTCCCAAATGGAAAACATGATGAACTCTGCTAATGCAGACCAACGCCTTCCGAGGGACATAGAAAAATAAAATATGACTCAAATTGAATTTTTTTTAAATAAATAAATCAAGCTTGTCAGGGCTTGGATGTGAGGTGTGCCCCCCCAAAAAAAAAGCTCATGGATGAGACAATGGAAGAAGGTTCAGAGGAGAAATGATTGGGTTATGAGAATCTTAACCCAATCAGCAAATTAATCCCTGATGAGATTAACAGTGGCAGTTAGAGGCAAGTGGGGTTTGGCAGGAGGGGGTGCAGCACTGGGGGTGTGGCTTTGGGGATATATATTTGTATCTGGCCAGTGGAGTCTCTCTCTGCTTCCTGATCATTGTGTGAGCTGCTTCCCTCCACCCCCCTCTGCCACCATGATGTTCAGCCTCACCTGGAACCCTGGAGAATGGAGATAGCTGTCTTTGGACAGAGACCTCAGAAACTGTGAGCCCCCAAATAAACTGCTCCTCCTCTACAGTTGTTCTGGTTGGGTGTTGTAGTCACAGCCGTGAAAATGCTGAGTGGAACAAAGCTCAAACAAAAGAAAGAGAATGGGAAAGTGTCAAAAAGAAACTAAGAAATCAGAGACTAAGCAATACACCTCAGCTAATTGGCTGTGGTTTAGTAGCAGATCAGTCCTGCCACAGGACTGCGGGGTGGTGAGGCAGGTAAGAATACCTAGTGAGAGGAGAAAGAGACTTGGACCATAGGTTGATAGGTCCCAGTAAGACACAGAGCTCCTAAATCTTTAAAGGAATCTTGGAAAGCTATTCATATGCTTTAAGGAACAGGTATGGAATTGTGCTGTCTTTGATCTCAAGGTGTTCCCTGTAAGAAATCGAAACTTCAAGTCTAGGTAAAGCATGAGGATGGGATTATATCATCAAAAGTGTGGAAGAAATTAAGACAAACAATGGTTTGGGATCCTTTAAGTCCTAAATCCTCAATTAAAGGAGAAATTGAACCATCCTTGAGGGATGCTTTCAGAAGATAGGATGTATACCATGCCAAAGGAAAATAAGGTAAGTTCATAACACAAAATTACAAAAAAAAACAATGTGGGGAGAAAAAAAAAAACTACCACAAAAAGAGATGACACAGTAAAAGAATTGATAATATAAGTACTAAAACCAAAAGATTAATGAACAAGAATAGAAATTATGTGAACAAAATTATTAGAGATATAAAGGAAACTCCAAGCAACAGAGCATCATGATCGTATCAAGTCAGAATGATAAACCAATCAGAACTTCTAGAAACTAAAAATGAATAGCAGAAAAATGATTTTTTTAAAATAGTGGAATTTGTGCTAGTTGTGAATGCTTTTCGTAAATACCACGGTCCTGTTTTCTTTGACATCTTTGCAATTACCTTAGGCTCTGTTGCTTCCTTTGCCAATGGAAAGTGAGAACAAAATGGCGCACGTTGATTGTGGGAAGCAGCTTTCCCAGCCTATGGATGATCAGGTTTCCCAGCAATCATGGAAACATTCTCTGATGGTGCCTCCACCAACGTGAGTCCAGAGTAAATATCACGGACAAGCAGCATGAGGGACATTGTCACACTGTTGTTGTATTAAACCGTGATATTCCTGGCTGTTTGCTAATGCAGCATATTCGAGCCATCTTGACTGATACTAAAAGTCAGACAGGAAGGTAGACACTGATGAAGAAAGGATTTAAAAATCAGAGGAGGAATCAGAGGAATTTTCCTATAATGTAGAATGGAAACGTGAAGAAAAAAAATCACATGGTACTAAAAGTTATGGACAGGGAGAATGAATTGTTCAAACTATGACTAAGTTAATATGCAGAAAAATGTCAAGAGAAAAATGTTCTGAGTGTCAATATTCATATAAATAATGAGAATTTTCTAAAACTGAAAAAAAGAGAAATGTGTGCATAGATTGAAAAGTAGGATTATCACACGAGAAAGACTAAAAATGCATGCATTCTTAGATATCATTCTTGAACTCCATAAAAAATCACAAAAGTTAACAAAAAAAAAGATCACAAGCAAAAGAACAAGTTCCACTAAGAGCAGATTTCATTCCCTGTAATAAGGAAGAGTAGAAAACAAGGAAACAATAAAAGAATTGCGGAAGGAAATACAGAGCCAACTGGGAATTCCAAACCTGGTTTATATTGTTCAAAAAATATTGGAAAAATTGGTGTTTAATTATAAACAAAGATTAGTGCATGTACTGTAAATTAATTAATGATTAATGGAGAAAAGGAACTGAAATTCCAATAAAGTAGAATACAATGATAAAAAAAAAACCACAGAAAAATTTTTGCCAGTTCTGTCTTTATTATTAAGTTGTGTGATAATAAAATTATGATTTTATTATCATATTGATAATATGATTTTCTAATTGCAAGAAAAATCAAGTTGAACTCAAAAACTATATATACACAGGAATACCTTGGAAACTAGGGTGGAATAATCAGAGTTAAAGACTTTTAGTTTTGTATTTGAAAATGTTGTTAAATTTGGCTTCATTGTGTCAAAACTTTAAGGAAGGCTCTTAAAAACAGAAATAGACTGAAAAAAAAACACACCCCAAATTCATCGTAAGGAAAAGTGGAATAAAGAAAAGAGTGAACCCAGTCAAAGATTGCCAAGCATACAGAAATAAAATACTTGGCAGCCGAAAGAAAATGAAACTATTTTACGAGCTCACACAAGTACCGATAAATTTCATTTCCTTGTTCAAAGAAGAAAAGAAAATCAGACTGAGAGATAGAGGCATTTCCTACGAAGCGTCAAAAACAGCTACAAAGGAACCCCAGCCACCTGTTGATTTCAATAAAGCGGCATTGCAATATAATATCACATCAAATAAGTACTATGCTCAAAAGCATTCATGAGAATAGAGAGAGACTCATGTCATTATGGTCAAGTGATCAATGCAGCAAATTAGTAGCAATCCAAATCCTCTTTTTGTGAACAGCTGCTACCCAAGGTCACAAAACAGGTTAGTTGCAATGCAAACCCACAACCCCCCACCCCTTCCGCTTGCTGTTTTTTCCCTTTCTTTATAGCATTTAACACGACGGTATTACTTTACCTACTTATTATCTGTCACCTCCGGTGCAACATTCCAGGGAGCCCAGGTCTCTTATTTACCACCCTAACAGCAGTCCTAAGGGAGATGCTGATGCATTCATTCGTTCCCTGCAAACCAGTTTTGGAGAGAACAAATGCTTCTCAATCTTCCACTTAATCGGACCATTGGACAGAACATAATCCCTTCCATTATCCACAGAGGGAGGAAAAAAAAAAGCCGAAAGCAGTCATTGGATCCAATGGAGCAGTTCATGTAGGGATTTTTTTTCATAATTAAGATTAAATGTTTCTGCAAAATATTAGACCTGATAACATACTTCTCAGAATAACGCAGTGACTCTTTTTATATTCTACCACCAGATTCTAAGTTCCCAAAGTTGAATTTTTTTTTTCCCTACGATGTTACTGAAAGGGAAAAATAATAATTATAAATAATGGAAATGGGGGACGACTGAATTGCGCAGTTTGAGGAAGCAGCTTATTTTCTGATGGGCAGCAGCTTCCGGGACACTCAGAAGCACATGCACAGAACATTTTAACCCAAGGCCACCTGGATGGGTTTTCCGAGCCCTAACATCTCTCACTCACAGTATGTTGATGCCATTCTCGGCCCAGGTAATGTTCCTTCTGTCCACAATCAAGAGAAACAGAGAATAAAAATTATGCTTCCCCATTAATTATATCTGTGCTATATCAAGGGTCCCCAAGGAGCTGATTAAATCCATCAAGGGCTAACGGAAATTCTAGCCATTCTTTTCTTTCTGGCCCAAGATGCCATCCAGAGAACAGACAACCCTCCAACAAATCAACTACCAACAATCTAATGTAATACCCCAATATTTACAACCAAATGACACTAATTATAAAAGTATCAATTATGGAGGGTCTATCTTCTAGTGGGCGCCACCGTAAGTACTTGGCATTGACTTCCTTGACTTCTAAATGGCTATTCCTATTATTGTTTCTCAGTTTTAGGGACGTGAGCTTAGATGGGGAGTCACTGAAGGATTTCAACATGGGCAATCTCTGTGGGACCTCCTCAGTCCTGACCTTTGCATAAAACCAGGAATCCTGACCACTAGCAAGAAGATTTGCTCTTTGGTTTTGGAGGTCAGAGAAGTCAGAACATGGAGAAGGACCATATGCACAGATTTGATGGAAAGAGTGCTTATTCTATCATCTCCACTAGGTGCCAGAGTTTAAAAAAAAAAAGTTTTTCTCCCTAAAATTTTGTTTTCTTATTCATTATCTTACAAATCCATGGACTGTGAAATAGACCCTTCAGGGACAACTCAATGTTTCCTAGTGTACTTGCCATATTGTATGATCAACACTAGTAATTTTAGAAGGATTGTACCACCCACTAAAAAGATGATATGTACTGACTTATGTACTAACTTATGTACTAACCACTGAACTACTTTGTCTAATTCTGCCTTTGTGTGTGTGTGTGTGTGTGTGTGTGTGTGTGTGTTTGTGTGCTGGGAATTGAACTCAGGACCTTGTGCACAATTCTGCCCATTCTGATATTTCCCTATACACAGAAACCTGCATTAAGTGTAGGATTTCTTAATATTTTCAAGGTTCATTCATTTTGTACCACGGATCAGGACCTAATGGATTTTCATTGTTAATTCAGTCTAGCAAAAGGTGCAAAGCATTTGCACCGATCCAGAGAAGACTGAAACCATTCTTTTCCTATCCCTGCCTTTAAGCTAGACTAAATGTGGTATCAACCAAACAAGATAATCTAACACAAACCCATGCAGAATATTCCTGACCCACTTTTCCACATAGGGAACTGGGGAGTCTCAGAGAGGTGAGGTTGTCTGCTCAAATATTAGATCCAGGACTCAAGCACTAGCCTTGGAACATGGAAGACAGAATTGTTTTGACCAGGTTTAGCTGACGGACCTATGGCAGTGGTCCCATCCAACCTCTGGAACCCACCAACAGACCCAGACAGAGAGGCTGGGGGTAGCGTCCACCTCACTTCAGTCTAATTCTCTTCCTTCAGTTGAAGACAGTGAACTCAGGCGCTGGGTGGGTGGACACAGACACCCAGTGACAGTGGGTAATGAACTGGAGGAGACCTGGACAAGGCATCTGCTGCTCTGTTCAGCCCTCCTGCCATCTGGGAAAGACGGCCGAGGGTACAAAGACCCTCTGAAAGCTGTTGAGATTTTCTGGAAGCCATTATTGATGCAAAAATCTCTTTATTTCTAAATGTCGGTGACCAATTCCACTTGGCTCATTTTTAAGATTAGAAGTTTAAGGAGTATAAATGTGTAAATCAAATCACTGTGCTATCTCACAGTGCACCATGTATCACCACTAGCAGCTGCCAGGATACTCTTTCTAGGGCCCAAGGAGGATCACGAAAATGGAAGAATCTTGCCCTCCCTCTTGTTCAGCCTTCATCCTGGAAATGACCAAGGACTTAACCTTTAAGACACAGGAATTACAATAGGGAACGTCCCAGAGAGTCTTTGATTCTCTCCAGGGATAATGACTGAGGATGTTCTTTGAGCACATACTGCTGGGTTCCTAACATGCCCTGCTAAAGGAGACCATGGGATTCCTTCCTTCCAACGTCTACAGGGGGAGAGTGAGATAATTGAGCAAGCAATTACAGCATTGTGCAATTATTGTGTTGGAACTGGAGGAAACTCTCCTCCAGATAAAAAAAGGAACCAGAGAAATCCTCCCGGAGTGAGTCTGAGTGAGGAATAGTTAATTGGTAAAAAGGAAAGAAAAAAACAAAACAAACCCTTGCTCCATATTGACTTAAAAAAATATCTGAAGAATCAAGTAGAAGTATTTTGCTACTTGGACAGTTTTAAAAATCCGAGAGTCAGGGTCACGCACTAACATTCACCCAATGGCATTAATCTCTGTCTTGAATATGTGATCATTCAATTTCCATCTTGCTCGAGAGAGAGAAGCTGGCCCTCAAGAGAGAGTGACTGTGTCTTTGAAAATAGGCAACATTTTATTTTGTGTGTGACAATGGAATGAGACCTTCCACCACTCCCCGCAATGCTAGGAATTTTTCCCCATAAATACCAAGATAAAGGTAATGTCACCGAAGTCACTTTCAAGGGCTAGACACTGTGAGAGGTAAATGACATCTCCCCAAAATATATGGCTAAAACTGTAATGTCTAGCATCTGTGAATATGACCATACTTGGAAAAAAGTGTCTCTACAGATATAATTAAGACAAAGTCACACTGGATTATCTTGGGTCCTGATGCAATGACAGGACTGTATAAAAAGACAGAAATTTGGATGCATGTGCTTACACACACACACACACACACACACACACACACACACGGAGGACTCCATGTGAAGACCAAGGCAGAGATTTGAGTCAGGTATTCACAAGTCCAGAAACACCAAAATTTACCAGCAGCCACAGGAAACAAGATACAGTAAAAAGGATTCTTCCCCTAAGATCTTTAAATAGTTCATCCTGCCTGACAGTTGGATGCAGGACTTCCAATCTTCAGAACAGTGAAAAAATACAATTTTGGTGAGCTAAACCACCCAATTTTTGATAACTTGCTTGATCAGCCTTAGGGAAACTCAAAGCGATACCAATTTTACTTTCTTAAATGCATATGTTTTATTAAGAAAACATTTGCACACAGGGTAGCCAAGAGAGCTACATAGCTCACACGTTGAACCCTAAAAGGCTTCCCCTCTAAAGACCTGGATCCTTGTAGGACCCAGTCCATGTAACATTTCCGTTGCTTTCACTGCTAAAGCATCCCATTCTGTATAATCATCCGGAAAAAGTGCAACATTCTTTACTTTATTCCCAAGACTCTTTCCACGATGCCAACTTGTAAAGTTTCTGAATTACCGAATTCATCTGGATCACAGAAAAATCTACCTACCTCAAGTAGGTTCTCCAGAGACGTGAGAAGGGTCTGTTTTCTCATTTCGGGGATTAATTTATGGGACTTCACTACCTTCATTAGCTTCAACATTCATAAAGACATCAAAACAATCTCCTGGTATCACTCTGTAAGGATGGGTTCTCTATGTTTCCATAGAAACCAGGAATGCTCATCAAAGTACATGGAAGGAAAACCTTCCCATGTGGGGAAGCTTACCTTTCAGGGCAGTCCTTGGAGACGCATGCCGTGATTCCTAAAACACAGACAGGAAATGCACAAGTAAATACATGATTTTTTTCCCCCAAGACAGGTTTATATGTAGCTGATGCTTAACGATTATCTTTCCATATGCTAAAATTAAATTAGGAGATGAAAATCAGATACGCTTAGTGTGGATTTCCAGTTTGATAGAACTGCCCAGGTTGGGAGCCAGGATGGGGGATTCCATTCTCATCTCCATTCTCACTAGCCCAGTGGCTTTTGACAAGGCAATGTCACCTGGGTCACTTCTTTGTAGTGCAACGTCTTTAGGAGCCTGAGATGTGCAGTGCTACTTAGGGTCACTAAAATGATGTTCTAACATGGTATATTAGAAGTGTTTCAAAATAATAAAAACTGAGCAATGAACTAGGAAATGCCCTGTAGATTTTTCTTTCTTTTATTTTTATTTTTGCATATGAATATGTAAAATGAAAGAGGAAATGTAAACAAAAAAGGATTCTTTATATAAATGCAACGTATCTTTTTCTCAGAGCTACGAAGTTAAACTTTAATTGTGAAATAGTTTTATAACCTCATTTTTTTCCTGATTAAATTTGTTCTTCCTTTTTCAGAATGTACCATACTTTATTTTACTAAGAATAAATGCGTACAATTATATCTTCACATTTATGTGTGTGTGTGTCCTCTAACAAAGTCCCTGTTGTAGATAATCTTATTACACCTATTTACCACAAATGATACATGCTTGAGAATAAAGTTTTATATAGATATGGATATAGATGGGCCACTCCGAAGTATCTTTCCCTACACAAATGTTGAAAGCAGAAACTCCTGACACTAAATAAATTTAGCAGAGTTGATCTGAGCAAAGCAAAAACATTTTCATGCTAATCGGGTCAGTCCTACAAGCAGAGCAGGTTCTGAGAACCCAAGACATCAATGTGATCTGACAGTATTTATGGAGAAATGGACATGAGACATATGGAGAAAAAAGAAATACTTAACTGGCTACAGCTTTGTCAATCAGTCAGTCAAATGGCTACAGCTTAACTAGTGACTTTTCAGCCCAACAGACTCTGGGGCCTCGGGTAGCTAAAGGAATTTTGGTTTAACTCTATATTATTTGTTTTTCTGAGCCCACTGCTTGGGCTCAGATCTAAACCGTGCACTCTTCCAAATTTTTGCTTACTCTGACTGATATTTAAATGTGACATAATTAATTGGGATAGAAATGATACGTATTCTTGACTAGCCATCAGCTAAGCATAGGCCTTCTCCTGCTGGTAAGCAAAATGATTCATGTATATATTAAATATCTAATTCCCAGAACTCTGCGGAGAGTGTCAGGAATACTCAGAAGATTAAGGACCCAAGGAGAACTCTTCACACTGTGAATATATTCAGAAATGCTCTCTTTCTTTTCCTGTCCTGTCTCACTTATTCCAAAAACATAATGTTCCACACATTATGGAAGAAGAAGAATCTCTTGTGGAATATGGAGAATCCTATATTCAAGTTCAGTCGGAATCACAAATATATCACCATCTGCCGTATTTTCATACGGTCAGTCACCAGCTGAAGGGGTGTCGCTATAACAGTCCACTGTGAATCTTACAGCTTGATTTTCCTTTCTTACATGAGGAAAGCCACCAATGTGCTCTATTTATAGCTTTGACACCATTTGTGTCTACTGGCACTCTTAGTAACAGCAATGAAATGACAATGATCTTGAAGACCTTGCTCTATATTTCTCTCTTTTTTTAAAAATTGATTTTATTTTATTTAAATACACGACAGCAGGATGCACTACAATTCTTATTACACACTTAGAGCACAATTTTTCATATCTTTATATATAAAGTATGTTCATGCCAATTCATGTCTTTATACATGTACTTTTTTTGCATTACAATTCTTCTTACACATATATTCCACAATTTTTCATATCTTTGTTTGCATATAAAGTAGGTTGACACCCAATTCGTGTCTTCATACATGTACTTTGGATGATGATGTCCATCACATTCCACCATCCTTGCTAACCCCCTGCCCCTCCCCTCCCCTCCCACCCCTCTGTCCTATCTAGAGTTAATCTATTCCTCCCATGCTCCCCCTCCCTACCCCACTATGAGTCAACCTCCTTATATCAGAATAAAGGTGAAGACTGTACCTTTGGTACAAGGATACACTCTTGAAATGAAAACTTAATTCAAGATTTTATTTCATTAAAATAATTACTACTTTTGTTTGAAGTCTAAGCTCTGGGATACAGAGACTGGGATGAGATTCTAGGTCAGTTATTTACTTGCTACATGACCTTGAGCCATCCTTTGATATAAACCCCAGTGGTACCTCTGAATCAGAGACATTATTTATCCTCAAAAAATATTTTCAATTCCCAAATTAATCCTTAAATTAAAAAAGAAAACACAGGTTAAGTATTTGGTTGACCCTAATTAAACTAGTAATTGACACTAGTCATTGAAATATTAGTAAAAGAGTAAACTATTATTGTTTAGAGCCACCCCCTGCTTTTTTTAAAGAAAGAAAGAAAGAAATATTGGTAATAGATTCTCATGCTCGATGGGTAGTCTCATGAATCATGAAGGTAGACAGAAAAACTCCTAAAGAAAACAAATGCTTCCAAATACCCACCCATGATGTCAAACATTATGAGATTCACCTCTTTGATTTTTCGCAGTTCTTTGCCCAGGGAACCCTGGCTCAAAGAACTTACCTGTGGGGCTGGACAATGTATCTGTCAAGAACACAGTTACCAGATTAGCTAGCCGCCACAAAGAATAATCATGCAGACATGGGTAAGCAGGAAAGAAAAGTAAAGTGGTACCTCTGAGAAGACCTTTGGGCAGGTCCCCTTCTCACGGGTGACCCCTCCTGTAGCTCCTGGGGAGACCTGCCCCACTCACTGTGAGATTCTACCTGATTGGCTGCAGCTACGAAATCACCAGTCATAGTTGATTGACAGTAACCAGCAGAATTCCCTCGCCTGGGAGCTCTCAATAGCAAGTGAGGTAGTTCTGAGCCTGGCAGGTTGGAATTACTGTCTCAGAAGCTAGTCCACTGAGAAAGTTCCTCAGAGCAAATCAGAGCTGAGACACACCCTGACTCCTGAGTCCCCTGAGAACTCAGGGAATGGAAAAGGGGTGGGAAAAAGTGAGATGTCACCGAATCTCCTGAATTTTTAAGTCAAGTCCCCATGAGGTCAGATATGGTCAGACTTTGCCTGTTATTTTTTTTTTATTTCCTTAGATGGGTCTTACTTTGGTGGCACGTGCTTTCAATCGCCCCTCTTTGCTTTAAGCTAGTTAAACGTTTTATGTCACGGCTAAATTGCTAAGAAAGCATGAACCCACTCAAGGTGAGCTTATTGCAACTGCTACAAAGACTAGATTCATGCCTAAAGACACCGAGAGAGGGACATGTGAGTCAACAAATAAGTAAACCCCCAAAAAATCACTCCACCAGACTAACATCCTGTGCATCTGCAAGGGAACCTACATCTACAAATTTTCCTGTCTCATAAATAGAAGTCTTTGTCAAGTGTTCCTTTACTATCATAGTCCAAGAGCTTTAACATTTTACTTTTCTTTATAGAAGTAATTGAAGCTATGGGTACTTTACTTCTGTGCTACATCCCCAGTCATTTTTTTTGGAAGACAGGGTCTCTTTAAGTTTCTGAGGCTGGCCTTGAACTTGCAATCCTCCTGCCTCAGCCTCCTGTGTCAGTGGGATTACTGTAACTATTATTTATTTTTTAATCAAAATGACTTTTTATTTTAAAAAAATAAGTAATAAATTTTTATTTTTATTCACAAAGTATTTACTCAAAGGAAAAAAACACAAATAAACAAGGTCCCTGATGTCATAGGGTTAACCATAAAAGAAAATTTCTGTTCTGCCACCCTCTCCACCCCCAAACAAACAAACAACATCAAAATGCATATAAAACAGTAATATTGCTTTCAAAATCATTCTTTGAGTCAACTTAGGGTATCTCGGGATCACAATGGATCTTTGACTGTTCTGAGATCTGTTATGTGCCACCTCTGTTCCTAGCAGGACACTAATCACAACACGTTCACCGTGGTTCACTCCTACCCTGAGAGACCATCACCTTCCGCTGTGGGGGCGTGTGGACCTGTCCTGGGATTCTGCAACTTGAAGGAGTAGAAGCTGAATGCACCTGGTCTAAAACAGGTGCTCGTTAATTTTTCTCTGTTAACGGCTGCAACTCGCAGGGTAAAATAAAGGACAGGCTTCAAAAAATAAATTCTGTTTCCATGCTCTGTTTTCATGACTGTTCTTAAAAGGAAATTTCTAAGGATTCTTTGTTTGGGGTTGGGAAGTTTCTGATTTAAATATAGGCACCTGATTGGAGGAAAAAAAAAGTCCATTCGCTATGTCCATATTACAGAAAAAGTGATATTAGTGTCTCATCTAAGATGTTCCCGCAAGAAGAAAGATGAATAAGATGGACACCCAGTTTCTTCCTTAAAGGGTAAAAACACACAATCTCTTCTTGGCCACAGAGAAAAACTCAAATACGGCAAGGGCTACTAGCACAGGAAAGACTTGATTTTTTTCCCACAACTTCCTTGTGCACATAAAGAGACTCTTAATTGTATTTCCACCTTATGTGGCTCTTGGGAGGAGAGATTGAGAAGATCTGTGTAAGGAACTGTGTCCAGTTCGTAATATACACAAAATGAATAGTTAGCCATTGTTCAGAGCCAAAAGGTGTGTGGGTTTTTCATCAGAACACAAACAGCCCTTCCTAAGTGACAGGTAAGAGGCAGAGATAATGTGGATGAGCGTGTGGATGAGCATGTTGGAGAAACCCAGGGGCGCTCTCCAGGTCCTGGAGGTCCCACAAGCACAGTATCCTCGAAGGCAGGAAGGAGGGAGTCAGACCTGCACTTGTCTACTAACCCACAAGGGCCCCACTGGCTACCCATCTCTGGTCACTATGCTTCATCACCCTGCAAAGTGTGCCTTTAAATAACAATGAGCTCTGAATTCAGATCCAGATCCAAAATTGGCCACTGGACGGCACCACCCAACTCTGATCCCCAATGGCCTCAGTCTCCTGGGCTGCAAAATGGGACCAAGGTTCACCACCTTGAAAGGTTCTTGTGCAGGGAAATAAAAATGATCTAATGCATGACAACCACCTGGCCAATAGCAGGTATTTAATAAATGGTATTGATCACTGTTAACATGAATGGACATGAATGGAGGGCATGAGTTGAGAGAGAAGAGGGGCCATTCAATAACCAGGCCCGTTCTAAAGGGCCGGCATACGGTACGTAAAGCTCTTCTCCTTACACAGAGCCTGTTTTGCTGAAGTTATTGATGACATTTCCCATCACTGAATCAGCAGGTGATTTCTCACGGGTATTTACTTCCTTCACAGGTATTTAAAACCCAACCTGAATTCTCTGTGGGAGGGAAAGGTCAGGTAGACACTAAATTATCCGTGTTTATTTCTAGAATTCCCATTAGCTTGGCTCGACATAATTCAGTATTAACATCAGGGTTATTAAACTAACACGAAGCCAGAGATTACACGTCTGCCTGTGCCTTTCTGAATGAGGAGTGGAATGTGTTTCGAATCGCGCTGTCTAGCAACAAGCCAACAAATGGTTATTTGATTCTTTGTTCATTATCACCAGGAATGATATCAACCGCTGAGATCACTAATGGGTCCCCCACCCACCCACCCATGCACAAAGTAAACAACAATGCAACACGATACATAAGAGGCTTTGCAGTTATTAAGAGATAATCACAACCTTGGGACTTTTACTGGGCACCGTTAGTGCCATTGCCAGAATATGATTATCTCTCGATAACAAGGGTCCCCGCAGTTCTCACAAAGTGAGAAAAAAGTCATTACCGGAGGGAAAATGTGTATTTATTTTACTGAACCATAAAGCTGAACCATAAAGCTAATGAACAGAGGCTGTCCCTGCAATGACAGCTGAGCACAGAGGAGGTGGTTTCCTATCACGGTTACACAGACACCCTCGCCTTGGAAAGTCGGCCCCGAAGAACCATGCTTTTTTTTTTTTTTCCTGGAAGACTGATTTCTAGGGTCTTGTCTACAAGATAAACAGGACTGCAAGATGCATCAGAGCCCGGAGATCTATGAATCTGAAAGACAAGAAGGGGGCTAAGCTTTGAAATGGAGATGGTGTGAGTTGCCCATCACTCCTAAGGTTGGAGACTGGAGAGATTCAGGGCCTCACAAGTGGTCCTGATGTCACGTAATCAGGGCAGCCCATTGGAGAGGCTAGAGACGGATGCTGAAGTCTGCGTGAGGTCTCAGGACAATCACCAGTGACATCCAAGTAGGGTACCGTGGAAGGTGGTTTAGAATTTGCACAACAGAAGAAACCAACAACCAGGATTCTTTGACAGTCCCCTCCAAGACAGGAAAAGAAAAAAGAAAAAAAAAATCCTACTCTCAAGATGAGAACTTATTCAGCAAGAGAAATCAGGTCACTTAAAATGACTCAAAACCGTGGTCCTTTCTGATCTTCCCAACACAGGAAAAAAAATAGTCTTTGTTTTGTAACCAAGAAGACGGGTAAATCAGAATTCTTCTCTGTTATGGGGAGAACTAAAATCAATAGTGCCTCAAAAGTGCCCTGAAAATATAAAACTGTTCATATTTGTCTGATATTCATGCTGAAGCCTGTGAAGGTCTAGACACAACCAGACAGAAATCCCTTCAATAATAAGGTGATTACGTTTTTGTTTTGTTTTGTTTTGCAGGAAGTTTCTCCAGAATGCACCCGACGTTGGCACGGAATGGGGGTTTTCAGAAGCCTGACAATTCAATCCGTGTCCTTTAGACATCAGAAGAGGCAAAGATAAGTACCCACACCTGCCATTCAATCCACAAGCTGTCCTCCCTTGGCCCTTCCCCTGAGGTCCCCTCTACCAAATGATCTTAGAGGAGCCCACGTCTCCCACCCTCTGCCAATGAATGGCTCCAGCCCTTTTTTAAGCATTATCTTGGTGACATAGAAACCCTGGCAGTGAGCCCTTGGCTGGTGTCAATAATCCTACTATTTGTAGAGATCACTTACAGAAACCTAGAGATGGGAAGAGAAGACGTAGTTTACCAAAAGGCCTACCAGAAGCAGATTTGATTTTTGTTACGGTTTAGATGTGAGGTGTCCCCCCAAAAGCTCAGGTAATGAGACAATGCAAGAAAATTTAGAGGTGAAATGATTGGGTCCTGAGAGCCTTAACCCAAGCCGTGAATTAATCTCCTGATAGCGATTAACTGAGTTTTCATTGAAGCTGGGTAGGGTGTGGCTGGAGGAGGGGGGTCACTGGGGCCATGCCATTGGGGGATGTATTTGGTAACCGTCTGGCAGTATTTCTGATTGTCATGATGGATAGGCAGATGGGGTCTGGGACCGGCATCTTGTGGGTCCATGAGAAGACTGAAGCTACACATCCTATCATGCAGAGAACTGTCCCAAACACAAGCAAATGCTGAGTACACTTTTCAACACATAATGAAATGAGATTATGAACCGCTAGCTACCCACTCCTACCCTTCGGTGCCCCTGCAAATGGACTTCATCTGTCTTCAGAAATAAAGCCAATAATTCTTTTTAAACTATGGAAGCCAGTGTCCAGACGCGGGCGTTTGAGCTCCTTAAGTTTTCATTAAGGAAAATTATCAGGTTAGGCGAAACCTGATTCTGCCTTTCCCGTTGGGAAACCATACGGGAAATATCAGTGGGTTGGCAATCTGCAAACCCAGAAGATGATATTTTGCAGGGTTCACCATTATCACACACACAAAAAAAAAAAATTGTCAGAGTTATAATGACAGCCTGTCACTCTCTATTTCCAAGACATACATTTTGCCAATTTTTGATATTCCACAACTGTTTAATGTGTCACATTGTGTGATGTGATATAAAAATATATTGGACGTTTCAGAATTTGATATGTCCTATAAGTGCTTGTCACGGATTTGAGCATGACCAAAAGGAGGTTAAAAAAAAAAAACTACCTATATTTCTGCGCACCAAATAGAAGAAAAATAAAATCGAGAAAAGTCATCACAAAACAAAAGCAACTATAGAATGATAGTGTCCAGATATTTTCATCTGGGTCATTGTAAGAAAGAAAATTTCTTCTTTCCACTGTCAGAAGAAATGCCATGGCGAAGTCCCCGCCCCCCTCCATCTTCAGGAATTATCAGACACATCAGGAAATTGGGAGTTAAAACACAGACCCAGTCTTCAAGGATGTAACATTAAGATTACACCCCAAGAGCTGGGAGGGAGGTGGGGAAGTCAGTCCAGCCTTCAAAGACCATGTGGTCAGCAGGGATACCGAAAAGTCAGAGCCAAGAAAAATAAGGTCATTAAAATCAAACCCACTGAGGCAGGGTAGTGATCCACCCTGCTCCAGAACCCAATTAGAGACTTTCTCAGTTGCCCAGGGGCAAATCCCTGGTGCTAAGGGGCAAACACATCCATAGACCGGCCACTGAAGTCACCTGTACCTTTACTTGATTAGCATAGTAAATTCACACCCCAGGCGGGGTCTTAGGACAGCAAGGAGTTTCCGCAGAGCATGGCTGACACGCAAGCTCTCTAATGTGACGATAGCAAGACTCAGCTTCCTGCCCGACCCCTAGGTTCCATACAAGCAGCACACCTTTGTCCTTTGAGTCATTCTGAGAAGTCTGCCGCACCTGCTACCTCCCTGTGATCAAGCATCAGAATAGAAGAGACTATTCCATCTGAATCTTCTTTTTGCTGTGGCTCCTGAAACCTCTGTTGGGTGTCCAGTGAGCATTGTCTCTTTGTATGCTAATGACATGATGAATGGGTAGCCTCAGGATGGGGACGGGTTGCCAGGGACACCAGCCCTGTGATTGGACTGTGGGAACTTTTACCTCCATCCACCACTAGAGGGAGCAGAAGGGTTGAAGGTTAAGGGCATCACCTTGGCCAGCGACCTAATCAATCATGCCTGTGTAATTATAATGAAACTTCCACAAAATCCCCAAAAGGACCAGTTTAGAGGGATTCCAGGTTGCTGGCATGTCCAGAGAGGGCAAGGAAGTTCTCTGCTCCTTCCCTCTACCTGGGGGTCAGTCTGGTGATACTGAGCCCAGCCTCTGTAGTATCAGACAAAGACTCCAAGCAGATACTCAGAATTGAAGGGAATCCTAGGCATGCATCTGTGATCGACAGGTGGGAAAGCCCTTCACGATCCGATGAGAGAAGTTTGCAGTGTTAATCGTACGGGGAGAGAAAGATATTTGATTTTTCCTGGACAGATGAATGGAGCTTTCTTAGGAAGATCACATGTTTACTAAAGCAGTTAGAATTGCTACTGACACACAGCCAGACCATTTATTAACATAAATAAATGCTTCTACAAGGCAGAGTCTACCAGCCCGCTTAACAGAAGTGGTAACTAAAACATACTGAGTTGGAGTCACATTGTATGGGTGTGTGTGTGTGTGTGTGTGTGTGTGTGTGTGTGTGTGTATTTGGTACCGGGGATTGAACCACATCCTGAGCCACATCTTCAGCCCTTTTTATATTTTATTTGGAGGCAAGGTCTGTTTCAGTTGCTTAGGATCTTGCTATGATGCTGAGGCTGGCTTTGAACTTGTGATCCTCCTGCCTCAGCCTCGCTAGTAGCTGGGATCGCAGATGTCTACCACCGTACCTGACCAAACGATATATTTTTTGAAGATAAAAAATATTTGAAACAATATGTAAAACAGGAAGTGTCCCCCGTTTCTTTTTTCACCCCAGAAACAGGGAGAGATCTGCAGAAGTCCATGCTCCACCTGACCTCTAAAATAAATCTAAAAGGAGGTTTAAAGATTACTGTGTATTTACAATACCGTTGCATATTTTGCTATTACGGTGAAGAATGAAATAGCAACTAAACAGCATACAGGGGATGAAAGAAATAATATTTTACAACTTACTGAATTGAGCTACGTACACACACACAATAATTTCCAGGATTGATTTCCTGCTCATATTGAAGCAAATAGCCATCAATTTGGAAATCCTTGCAGAAGAATGTGGAGAATGCCAACATTTGCTACTCAGTGGGAAAATCACTCTACCCTCTTTGAAAAGAAACTTAGCACTTTGCAGAGGGCACGCCTTTATTCCCACGGTTCTGTAATAACTTGACGGCATTTCCCGGGGTCACTATAAATCAGCGGCGGCTTGACTGAGCTCCCAGGTAGGCGAGGTCACAACGGAAACACTCTTGCCACCCTACATCTTTGTAGATAGGAGATTATTTTGTGGATAGAGAAATACAAGGAAGTCCGGTGAGTAAGAGGAAGAGCTTCAGAGCTGTGAATGGCTGGTTAGAACCCTGGCTAGGACACTGACCTCTGCGGGGGACCCTGGGCAGAGCATGACACTTAGCTGAGACCTTCTTCACTTTTAAAGTGGACACTATCATAGTTCCATTGCCCAAGGCCCAGAACAGAGTGCTAATCCAAAAGTAGTGGCAGGATCGCCTCTTCTTGCTTCAAGGGACACCCTGTTCACCCTCTCTGTCCTTGTCAGATACTCAGTGACCTGAAGGAATGAGATCCCAGAGAAAGAGGTTAGAGAAATCACTACCCAACCTCTGTGCTAACAGTTGGTACCTGCAAACATATGTTTCTTTGGTGGTTTACTTCATCCTCTGTATTAGAATTCTCCAGCGAAACAGCATTGGGAGACCGGGGGAGGATTTTTTTGATGTGTGTAATGATTTATAAGAAATTGCTTCACATGATCATGTGAAGACTGACAAGTCACAGGATCTGCAGGGTTAGTAAACAGAGAAGAGACCTCGAATAGCCAGTGTTATAGATCTAATTTGAGTTTGAACTCTGAGACTCAGGACAGGTAATATTGAAGTTCCTGTCCAAAGGCCACAGGATTGAGACCCAAGAAGTCCAAAGTTAGGAAAAGGTCAAAGCCTCCGTTTGAAGGCAGTAATGCAGGAGGAATCCACTCTTTCTGGAAGGCAGGTCAGACTTTCCTTGTATTTAGGCCTTCGGCTGATTGGACGAGGCCCACCCACATTAGGAAGGGCATCTGTTTTCTTTTTATTGTTGTTGTTTTGGACACTGGGGATTGAACTCAGGGGGCATTGACCACTGAGCCACATCCCCAGCCCTATATTTTGTATTTTATTTCGAGACAGGGTCTCACTGAGTTGCTTAGAGCCTAACTAAATTGATAGCTTGCTTTGAACAGGACAATAAACACCCAGAGACATTTCCATCATGAGTGAGGCGGGTACGTGTTTCTGGGATCTGATGGGTAGCAGCCATCAGTAATGCTATGGAGCCACCTACAGAGCCTGGAAACCCAGAACCATCCAGCCCCAAAGCTCAACAGCATGAAGGTTGCTGAGCCCAGTTCCAGGAAAGAAATGTGGCTGGGAATCATGTCACTGGCCCTGTTTCAACTTGCAATCTCTGGTTTCCCAGTGCACAGGCAACAGGATAGAATCCAGTATTAAATGTTGGTATCTCCCAGAGCACTCTGTATTAATACTATATTGCTCATACTTAGAAGTAATTTAATTGCCGTCGATGTTTGAAAGTAGCCAACTTGAGAGTACAGGCAGATACCTGAGCACCTGTGTGCACAGTTGCAATCAAATAGTGGCTTTGATCTCAATCTATGGGGCAGGGAGATGGGGGTGGAGATTGGGGAGCACCAGAGAAATCTAATCTTATTTATTTAATTTCTTATTTATTTTGGTAGTAGGGATTATACCCAGTGGCATTTAACCACCGAGTCACATCCCCAGCACTTTTTAATTTTTTAAAAAATTTTTATTTTGAGACAGGGTCTCTCTAACTTGCATAGGGCCTCACTACGTTGCTGAAGCTGGCCTCAAACTTTCCATCCTCCTGCCTCAGCCTCCTGAGCCACTGGGATGACAGATGTGCACCACCATGCCCAGCAGAAATTTAATTTAATGGGTGGACTATTTATTGAGATTTAGAATGTGTTCATGTGGTTGGAGGCACACTCTGCCTCAAAGAAAGAATGAGTGATAGTTCTCAATCTAGGAGCTCTGAGCCATGGGAGAAATGGAGGGATTTGAAAGTCTATGCCTATCAAGTTAAAAGAGATTCAAGCAGAAAGGCACTTTAAGGGAACAGCATGCGCTTTCCTTGACCACGTTCTGTGCATATGCACCAGACTAAGGCAGGCAAAAATGGTCTCCCAGAGTCCACCCTTTCCATGGGCTCTCCCTCCCCTGTCTGAGGCTCCCTCCTCAAACCATGACAGTCTGCACTCCAGTAATAGGCTAACGGGGCTTGGTTTCATTACCTGAGCGTCCGGTTTTCCTACAGGAGACTGTACGTCCTCTAAGAATCATAGTTCCAGTGGTGCATGTTTGTGAAATTAAAACGGAAGGGACAGATTCCTGTGGTATGCCCTCGCTGTTATTGACAGTCACTCCAAATAGGTCCGTCCAGGAGCGAGACAGCTCTTGCACGAAAAAAAATACCTTTGCTTATCAGGCTTCTGTGGCTGTCTGTGCCACTGGCATTGAAATTTCAGACCCCTAGGACAGCACTCAGTGTACTCAGGAGACTGAACCTCCAAAATCTCCCCACCCCTGCCGCCTGTGACCATGAACTTGAATCCACTAATCGGAGACTGCAATTTTTTTTCCCTATTCTTATCCATTTAGGAAGTTAAGCAAACAGAGTTAGTTGCTCAATAAAAACAACAGACACGGCAAGCAGCATGTTTGATGCGGACTAGATTTTCAATAAGCTAGTATCTAAATGTGGGCTGAGTAAAAAAATACTAAAATGCTACAGACAGAGAATGTCATATAAAATCTGCCACCTTTAGGTGCACCATGCGGTGACATGAGTTCATTAAGAGAATCTCTATCCATTCCAATTTTTATCATCTCCAGCAAAATATAAATAAATAAATAAAGTCTGTAACTTTTAAAAATAACTCCCCAGCCCCTGGCAATCTCTGTTGTACTTTCTGTCTCTCTGAATTTGACTTAAGTTTTTAATTCTTTTTGTCTGGCGTGAGATTTCACTTAGCATGAAGTTATCATTGTGGCTGATGTCCAACTTTCATTCTTTTGTTAAGACTGAGTAACCGTCCATCCCGTGCCTGTGACGTATTTTCTTTACCCATTTGCCACTGATGGACATCTGGGGACCTGTTCCTGCCTTTGGATTATTCTGAGGAACGTTGCAATGGACACTGGTATCTGAGGATCTGTTTGGGTTCTTGCTTTGAGTTTCAAGACAGCTTCCTTTCTGCTGATCTAAAAGCCTTAGAGTCGGCAAAGGGTTATAATGTTAATGAAATGATAAAGGGCTATGATAAAAGTAAAATAATCAGATGCACCTTCTATCATGTGATCCTATGCAACCTTGAGGCATCAGCTGAGAGAATTGTTATAGACACAAACAGGGAGACATAAGGCCTTTAACTTATTCTCCAAAGCAAACAAAACACGTCAATCTGGGTACTGGTTGTATTCTTCTCCTTTTCTCTCTCTCTCACTTTCTCTCTGTCTCTGATTTCCAAAACTGCCTGTTCCCTATCACAGACCAATGATATGGGTTGTTTTTGGATAGGTGGGTGGGTACCAAGGATTGAACTCAGGGGCAGTCAACCCCTGAGCGCCCTCCCTGGCCCTATTTTGTATTTTATTTAGAGACAGGGTCTCACTGAGCTGCTTAGCATCTCCCCATTGCTGAGGCTGGCTTTGAACTCACCATCCTCCTGCCTCAGCCTCCGGAGCTGCTCCTGGGATGACAGATGTGCACCAGTGCACCCGGCTCATTGATGTTCGTTTTAAATAAACAAATACTGCCATATTCCACAGCACTCGCTGTCTCTTTGGTTAAGGTAAAATAAATACATATAAATATAATCATGTAAATGTAACTAGCCATGTCCTAGCACAAGGTTCGACATAATGATTTTGAAATTCATGTGACCTTGAACGTCCTTCCTAAGCACATCAAGGTATTAATTACAATGTTTCCCATCTGGAAAGCTGAAGAACAAGGTTGAATCAGGACCTCAGAAGCAATTCACATTTGTACAATAAGCAAATAGTTTTATAGCTGAGATGAAAGGGAAAAAAATAGTAGTACTGAAAACCCAAGTTACTGAAAATTATAATAAATGCATGCTCAATGGTTAAAAAAAAAGTTAGAAATCTGATTTTAGTTGTGTAGCTTTTCTCATTTAAACGACTGCAGACCTGGACACATTTTTTGATGCCTACAAAGTGCTGGTCACTTGGGTAAGATGATTTTATTGAACCATCATGACCATTTTGACAGTCCTGTGGGGACAAAAGGTGATTCTTGCCATTTAAAACTGAGTAAACTAAGAGTTTTACAGAATTCTCACATGGCACGTGGCTACTGGGGGCCAAGATGAGATCTAAACTTGTATCTCCGTGACTCCTGGGTTGAACACAGAGTAACTATACTATCCAGAATTCTACTAAGGCAACAAACTCTGTGAGTTCATGAGGTAGATTGGAATTACTGTGCCTCGTGAAGTAAAGTAAGTCTCCTTAGAGGTATGGGATGAATCGTGCTCTGACCCCTTGGACAGAATCCACCTTATCTGATTTCTTTTTTTGGGGGTGGGGGGTACCAGTGATTGAACCCAGGGATGCTTAACCACTGAGCCATATCCCCAGCCCTTTTCATTTTTTATTTTGATACAGGGCCTCACTGAGTTTTGCCTAGGGTCTTCCTAAATTGGTGGCCTTGAACTCATAATCCTCCTGTCTCAGTCTCCCAAGCCTCTGGGATTACAGATATGTACCACTGTGCCCAGCATTATCTGGTATTTCACTGTGAAAATTTTCCCATGCACCATGGCTCCATGTAACCTTTCTCTTAGACCTCTCCCCTGAGACTCTCCTATGGCTGTTCAACTAAATAAAAATATTCTAGGAATGAAAGTCCATCCAAAGCACTTTTAGTTGAGGTTTATCACTGTTAATGTCGTTATTTCAAATGATAATTGTTTTCCCCTTGGTCTGAAGAACCATAAAAAGACAGATCAGAACCTCTGTAAAAATGACCCACCGAATGCAGACTTCTGTGTTTCTTTTTCCTATGTTCTGGCATTTATTGCTTTAGATCTCAGCAGTAGTCATGATTTTGCAGTCACATAGATATGAGCTTCCTGATAATTTACGGTGGCCAAAAGTGACATAAAAAGCTTAGAACGCCAGTCATTACAAAAAAGGTAAATGAAAATGGAATACTGAAAGATGTGTGTGAAATTAATGTGCCATTAACCTTAACTATACCAATAAAGTCACATTTTGAAGGTCAACTGCAAGAACAGCTATCTGCCTGGGATACACAGCGAATGCGCTTAACCCTGCATTGATGCAGAATATAGATGATAAAATGAAGTGGCAAATGTAAGGAAATGTCAAGAACCAGTTGCAGTGAAGATAAGAAATGTGACCAGGTGCAGGGGTGCACACCTGTCATCCCAGCAGCTCAGGAGGCTGAGGCAGGAGGATTGCGATTTCAAAGCCAGCCTCAGCAACTTAGCAAGGCCCCAAGTGACTTAGGGATGCCCTATCTTCAAGTAAAAAATTAAAAGATGTGGCTCAGTACTTAAGCACCTCTGGGTGCAATCCCTGCTACTAAAAAAAGATAACACAGGTGGGCATGTCAGCTATATTAGTTCACAATTCATCATCTCCAGCTCTGGTGATTTCTCCTGTAATTTCTCCTAATTAGTTTTTATCAGTAAGTTTCAAAAAAAAAAGTTTCTTCCTGAAGCAGCATCCATTCATCGATGAACACTGCAAAATAGCAAAACATTTTAGAGCATGAAGGTTCTCCAGAGACAATTTAGTCGTACTTCATTCTGAACACGAGGAAACAAAGATCCAAGGTGTGGATGAACAGACTGACGCTAAGTCTGACTCTCATCCTGAAATGATACTCGTCCTGGCCTGATTAGCTCTTTTCAACTCTATTCTCTTTGCTAAGGGAATTTTTTTGTCCTTTGATCATTTAACTTTGGGGGAAAGTTAGCATTTTTTCATAAGTAAAAATGAGATAATAATGCTTAGTATACAGATTTATTATGATGTACAAACCTTACTTGACTATTCTAAAATGTTATAATGTCATTTATTAATACTGTAGATAAGGGGATTGGACAAGTTGAACTTTTTATAAAGTCTTCTGAAGAATATGTAGGTGGTTAGCTGGACACTGTAATCCCAGCAGCTCAGGAGGCTGAGGCAAGAGGATCGTGAGTTCAAAGCCAGCCTCAGCAACAGGGAGATGCTAAGCAACTCTGTGAGACCCTGTCTCTAAATAAAATACAAAATAGGACTGGGGATGGGGCTCAGTGGTCAAGTGCTCCTGAGTTTAAACTCAGGTACCCTCAAAAAAAAAAGAATATATAGGCTTTCAGAGTAGAAAAACAAGCCTTCTGGGCATGACTCATCCAATTTACTATCATTCTTTAATAATTCTGGATATTCCAAATGTCTGAAATCATAACAATAATATTGCACATGTGAGTATTTTTAAAAATATTTTTTTAGTTGTATATGGACACAATAATTTTATTTATTTTTATGTGGTGCCAGGAATCGAACTCAGTTCCTCACGTGTGGTAGGCAAGCGCTCTACCACTGAGCCACAACCCCACCCCATGAATATTAAAAAACATACACAGAATACTCCAGAGAGTTCTTGAAGCCTATTATATATTTGACCAATATTTAGGAACATTTTCTTTCCTCTTTCTTTTGAGCAAGTACAATTAAATTGGAAAATCTTCAATACAGTTGGGTGCTCCTTGACCGTGGAGAGATTTCGTGAGGAACGCCCTGTGAGGCAATTCTTCACTGTGCAAATATCTTAGCCTGTGCTCACACAAAACTAGACAGTCTAGCCTGCTTCCCATAGGCTGTATAGCATTGTCTACTGACTCTAGTCTGCAAATATCCACACATTGCTGCATTGAACAGTGTAGACAACGGTCACGCCAAGGTAAGGATTTGTGTATGTCAACATATGTGAACATAGCAAAGGTACAGTAAAATTATAGTGTGAAGGATAATGGCCAGGAGGATATTGGTGACTGCCTATATAATTCCAGCTACTCAAGAGGCTGAGGCAGGAAGATGGCCTCAACTCAGCAGTTTGAGGCCTGCCTCTTAAAAGAAAAAGAAAAAAAAAAGAAAGAAAGAAAGGAGGGTTGGGCATACTGGTGACACACGCCTATAATTCAAGCAGCTCAGGAGGCTGAGGCAGGAGGATGTCAGTCCAAATCCAGCCTCAGCAACTTAGCAAGACCCCATCTCAAAATAACAAAAAAAATAAGAAGGGGCTGAGGACGTGGCACAGGGGTTGAGCACCCCTGGGTTCAATATCTGGTACCCAAAATAAACAAATAAATGAATAACGGAAGAAATATACTATGAAAGGAGCTTATAGGACTGCAAATTGCCCTGGGTGACAGTGAATGAGTGGCCACAGAGGGGTGGTGACAGCCTACGAGGACATTAGTGACTACCTCAGACTTCATAAAAATGGATCATTCAGGTTATACTTGTATATATATATATATATTAAAAAGTTCTTTTTCTTCAATAATAAATTCCCCTTAACCTACTACTGTAACTTATATTTTACAGATTTTCTAAAAGTCCTTCTGATACTTTTGTCTTAACTCTTAAAACATAAACGTGTTGTACGGTTGTACCAATTTTTTCTTCTTTGTATCCTTGTTCTATGGAATCTCTTCCTTTTTAAAAATTTTTTAAAAATTATTATCAGTTTTGAAAACCCTGGTAGGTTAAAAATAAAGAAACGGAAACTCCACATGAGCCTGGGCCCACTGTTCACAGGCTCAGGACCGTCCATATCAGTGTTTTCTGCCTCTGCCTCTTGCCCTACTAGAAGAAGTCCCCAGGGACAGTGAGACAGGTGGAGCTGTCATCTCCTGTGATGGCAATGCCTTCTGCACTTACCCCAGAGGACCTGCCTGCGTCTCTGGAGGAGGTGCCTCTCTGCAGAGATAAGGCCACGAGGCTTTGCTTGCTTTTTTTTTTTTTTTTTGCATCTTTTGTGGTTTTGCTTATGAGCAAATAATACACCACGGATAATTCTTCCCACTAATGAGAACCTTCCAGCCTTGGCCTCTAGATTTACAAACTTTCTAAGGACATCTGCAAAGGCTTCTGCTGAACCCTTCACTGTGAATTTTCTGGAAGGTTCTTCCTCTTTCTCTTCCCCCGCAGTTTCCTTTCCCTCTTGCCAAATTCTACAGCTGATTTATTCCACAAGGGGACAGGAGTTTTTCAGGCCCATTATCATTTTATGGGACGCCATGGTACCTAGGGTCCACTGTTCTGTTTCTCTGTGTGGAGATGGGGTCTCCCTCAGTTACCCAGGCTGGCCTTGAACTCACCACCCTCTTGCCTCAGTATCGCTGGGATCGCATTTCTACTAATGCACATTTTTAGTATGCTCCATATGTTTCCTATACCATGCAGAGTGAAAAAAAAACCAATTGCATGATCACATATGGATATCTTCATATTCTTGGGGAGGATGACATCGAAAGACCCACAGTTCCCAATTGAGTCTTAGAAGTCAAACCAAAGACATTTGCAGGGTTGCCAGGAAAGGAAGAGAACAGTTAGCAAAACGTTAGTCTTTTCAGCAGAGAGAGAGAGAAAGAGAGAGAGAGAGAGAGAGAGAGAGAGAGAGAGAGAGAGAGAGAGAGATGCTCGCTCCCTGGGACACACACACTCTGAGTCGTAGCACATCCGTCGTTTTAAAGAAATTACTAGCATGCTGGGTTGGTTTCCTGTCTCCCACCTTGCATTTTACAAACCGTATCAAAGCACGGAGTGTAACAGCTCCAATTTATTTCACAGCAGCTGCACTGTGTGAGCAAAATTGACAGATTAAGTAGAAGAAAGCCTCCAAACTCACTGTAAACTCTGTCCATTAGAATAGAATCGCAGGTCAAAGAACACACACAAAGAAATGTCTGGCTGATCCCCAGCACTCTGAATCTCGGGGGTACGATAATGTTCTTCTGGAGTTGTGAGTGCGAGCCAGAGGGACCATCCACAAATGATGACCTGCACCCTTCTGCTTAGGACTCTCTGTGAGTGAGGGTAAACTTCTGGAGTTGGAAAGGAGCTGCTGATTCTTCTTGGTTATTATTTGCATGAATCCTCTCCCCTGTTAGCATTAAAAACAAAACTAGATGGAACCTATCTATTCTGTACCTCCATGCATGAGGTCAGACTACAGGCAAGTCGACCTGCTTCACCAACAGGCGCCCCTGGGCACTGAATTGAGATAGGCAGACTTGTCCTCTTTCTGATAACGGGTCGAGTCTGCATTCTGCAGGCAAGGCTACACCTCTCGTTTATACAGAAACTTGGAAATGTGCATCAAAAATGCCTGCCATGTAGTGTATCCATCCACGCTGAGGAAATTGCACTGAGAAGAGTAGGGAGCCCCGTTTCAGAGACATCTGAGAGTTTATTAAAGTGTGGCCCCCAAATGCAGAGACAGTTAGGGATGGTGTCAGCGTGGGGTGTCTATGGAATCAAAAAAAGGCGGAAAGACGTTGGGAAAGAAAAATTTGAGGAAGAAACAAAGTGGCTCCCCAGCAAGTTAATTGGCCTGTGTTTTTGCTTTGGAGCTATTTATTAAGAGTTTGCATCAACAGACATTTCAAAAAATAACCAAGGATAAGTTAAACGTTCCAAAGGACAACAGCATTGCGCACATTCCTGGGAAGATGTGACAGGAGGCGTTTTACTCTATTATATACGGATGCAAAACAACAGCATAGCAACCTAAGCTTGTGCCTGTATGTGCTAAGTCCCCTTAGAAAAGGGGATGTTGGGATATGACTCATAAACATCAGTTTTACAACGTTTATTAAACTATTTAAATTATTGGCCATGGACAGTTTGAGACTTTTTCTCCAATTAGTTGATATTATTTGAAATCCCACAAATTTTTAAGTCAGATAAATAAGAAAAAGTACGCACCTCAAATATTATTCTGATAAGGCATTTCTTAATAACCATGTTGTACTATGCAGTAGATAAGTTAGCAGTCCACAGAGATCACACAGAATGCAAAACTACAAACACCAAGTGTCTCTTACATACTATCTAGTTAGAAATGATTCACCCACAACTCTACTGCCATTTTTGTTTGTTAATTTGTGAGGTTCACCATGAACATTATGAGATGATGATGATGCACAGAAGGAAATGATGTCATGGTAACCAGAGAAACCACATCTTCAAAATCAAATGAAATGCAAGGACATAATTTCAACATATTTGGGCTCCTAATCTAACCAAATAACACCAACAGGGAGAAGACTTAAGTAGGTTTTTGTCAGAATGGTATTTGGAAGCCCAATATAAGATACTCTTAATGTTATTATTCATGTATTCAATACACATTTATCAGATGTGCAATACATGTTCAAGCACTCTGCTTTGTAAGTACATTAAACATTTGATACAAAGTTTTCAAATAAATGTCCTAAAAGTTGGAGATAATTACTAGCATAATCCATCGTTTGTAGATGGGGACTTCGAGATTCACACAAGTAAAATCACTTATTAATGCTGATGCCTAGTAATTTCCTCAGTCTGAATCCAAGCCTTCTGACTTGAGATCCACAGATTTTTCTACTGTATCAGAAAACTAATTGGTTAAGAAAAAACAGTCCAGAGTATCTCTAAAAATGCTCCAGTTCTCTATTTTAGTAAATTCTTGTAGGATATCTATTACATTCACCCCACAAAGCATCCTTCTCTACATTAGATAATAGTATTTCACTTTGCATCTCGGAAACCACTTGATTAATTCACATTGTCTAAGTATTGATAGGACCTACCTCTGTTAACGTCTCAACTTCCTCCATAAAATATGCAAAAAAATACCCAGTTTAGACGAACTGATCACTTTCTCTACCAGAAACTGAACTGCCCGGCATTGATTATTTTTTCTTTTTATATTTGTCAATCTAATACTTGAAAAAACATTTAAATGTATAAGTCTTGACTGATAGTGAAGCCGTTAGGTACTATCTGTATTTCTTTTTCTTTTAAACTAACTTCATAATTTTTTGTTTAGTTTTTCTATGGGGTTATATATGCTCACTGGGTTTTGATATATGACGCCCCTTTTTTTCTGGTTTGTTTTCTCTAACTTCTTAAATGATCTTAATCATGTCTAGTGCCTTCTGTGACATTTGCACAATTTAAATTCATGCACAAGACTTTCTCTTTAAAGATTAGAAAAGTCTCTCCCCCAAATCACGTTACTGAAGTTTGCTTAGATCATGATACAGTTACGTATTTTACATTTATTCCTCAATCTGTTTCTTTTGCTACACAGATAATGATCTCCCGGATTTTACCCGGGAGCACATCATATTCGTATAATATCATTTATATTTATATGTTCACTTACACGGCTTCACTAAAATGCCAACCTTAACAAAAATTCACTGCTGATATAAAAGTGGGTACGTTCCATGACATTTTGATTTCTATAGTCCTTCAATTTTTAAATAAGCACTTCATTTTGCCTTTTTAGCCCATTTCAAAATTCTCTTTGTCTCTTACATGTTATTCCTCTAAACGAATTTCAGAATATATCTTAATTTTAATATCCACATACAATGTGCATGGGAGTATGCGCACATGAGGAAATAAACACTCTATAAGTCGCACACCCTCATCTTACTCAAACTTCATGTTCATCGGCAAAGTTTTATGATTTCCTTCACATTAGAAATCTACATTTCCTGTTTAATTCATTTCCTATACATTTTATAGTTTGTGACTAGCAGGGGTCCTTATTATTATACACTCTTACTCGAGAGCAAGAAAACTCAGAGTGAATTTTAAAAGGTGTTCACAAAATAAATTTGTTTTTAACCTTAATGTTTTTTGGTTTGATATGAGTGAACGGGAAATATAATGCAGTTGCTTTTCTTATTAAAAAAATGCGTTTATCTGCTTTACACAATTTTTTGCTTATTTGTTCATCCCATCACGAGATTAATAATAATCATCATAATCATAATAATATTGAACAAAGTGTAAAGGAACATTAAAAAATACTTTAATGGGCATATCTAAAATGCTATCTTCATAAGTACTATGTTGACTTAGATTGTGGTAAAATAAAGTATAAGCCTATATTAGATTATTAGTGGGTTCTGCTGATTTGGAATGTATTCAAAAATCCTTTTCAGTTGTGATCCAACACCAGGATACACCTGGACATAATCACAAAGCATGGAACCAAGCCCACGGGCTTTAGTGCCCAGTACTCTCCCCACCTCCCCTCCAAGGATCCTTCTTCAATCCATGTACAGTTTATTAAAAAAAAATTAGTTCCCTGTGGATGTAAAACTGTTTAAAGATCAGGAATTGACAGGAAAGTGTACTAAGCACATGTCCTGGGTGGGGCCACCTGTCCAGGCCTCTCATCTACCAGAAGCTTGGAAATCACCACACCCAAGCCCTGACCCTCACTCCAGCGGTCACTCTCCATTCAGTGGGTCCAGGCTACACGGCATCCTGAGACCTTAGTCAGCTTTCTATCTCTGTGCTCTAAGTCAATTTGGTTGCATAAAATACTTATTATTAATGGGAAGAAGTGCTTTATCTATTAAGATGGTAAACCAGTGTATTCTTTTGGACCAAAAAAATAAAATAAAATAAAACAACACTTTACGGTTTTGTTTTCTGGGTTATTTGGTTTATTAATATTTTCACTTAAGTTAAATAATTTGCATTGCTAAGGAACATCAGCCATATTTCAAACATAGTAAATCTCTCTTGACCCAGCTAATCTTAACTACTAATTCTGAGCATTTCCATATTTTAATTTGGTATGAGGCCTTTGAAGTTTACATGTATTTCTTTTTGGTAACAATGCTTAGATTTATCTAATGTGTTTTCTACTATTGCATTATTTCTGTTGTAATATTTTTTGATCATTTTTCTTACTCTTACAGCTTTGATTTTTCTTTCATTTCTTTCATTTCACCAATTGACCCAGCTATCCGATTCCTAGGTCACATAAATTGGTCTCATAGATTTTTCCAGTTGGACATAATTGCAGATTATTGACGAAATATCATTATATGATAAAGTGTCATTTGCCTGAATGTACAACTGTTGGTCTAACTTGCAGATTTTTACATGGAGCATTTTAATTTTTGTTATACACTCACACAATCTGTGTGTGTGTGTGTGTGTGTGTGTGTGTGTGTGTGTGTTGTACTGGGATTGAACCCAGGGGTGCTCTAACACTGAGCTTCATCCCCAGCCTTTTTTATTTTTTTGACTTTGAGACAAGGTCTTGCAAAGCCACCCAGGGTGGCTTCAAACTTGTGATCTTGTGGCCTCAGCCTCCCAAATCCCTGAAGTCACAGGAGTGAGCCACCACGCCCAGCTATATTCTTAGTATCAATATAAGTAACTCTAGATTTAAATGTTAGTTCTTATCATAACCATGGCTACCAGAGACTCACAAAAACAGCCTCTACCCCACACACAGGTACCTAGAAACAAATGCACAATAGCAGCCAACCAAAAATCCAAAAGAGTTTGAAATGCCTGGGTTAGGTCAAGTTATCTGAAAACACAGGATTCTCTAACATTGGGGGGAAAAATGTAACTTCATTTTTTTCCCAAAAACTATGCTCTTGGTACTGACAGGGTGATATGCATTATAAAAACACAAATATTGCCCGGCGTGGTGGCACATGCCTGTAATCCCATAGGCTTGGGAGGTTGAGGCAGGAGGATCGGGAGTTTGAAAGCCAGCCTCAGCAACAGCAAAGCACTAAGCAACTCAGTGAGACCCTGTCTCTAAATAAAACACAAAACAGGGTTGGGGATATGGCTCAGTGGTTGAGTGCCTCTGAGTTCAATATCCAATACCCAAAACAAAACAAACAAACAGAACTCTAAGTATTCCTGTTGGCACTTTAATTTTATTTGACACATGAGAACCATTTGAGTCACTGCAGGTGTCAATGGGAGAACCACAGGAATGTATGTAACTGATCACAGGATCTCCCAGGATGGGTGTCCCCCTGGCTCCTTGAGATGAGAACTTCCTATAGATCTTTGTAGCTGACTGGCCAGGGATGAAGAGTTATGCATTAGCTAGAACAGCTCCACGAAAGTCCAGTATTATCATCAAAATCAGTGCATGGGTGCAATTCGTTTTTCATTTATGTGCTTGCTTTACCCCATGTTGGCTGGTGTCCGTGCCTACCTTAATTATTCAGCATTCCTGAAAATATTTAATATTAACAGAGGAGAACCAAACCCTGGTTGTGAAGTCCTTCTTCCAGTTGTGATCCATGTCACCTTTACCTAAGTTTTATTGGTCACATAAATTTTTTTTGGTCTCATTTTGGGGAGAAATGCAACTCCATCATGTACCCCCAAAGAGAAAGAAACCAGAATATTTACAAACAAGTCCAAATTGGTCCTCAATTTTATTTCTTACTCCTCATTTTTTTTAAAAGATGTTTTCTTATATCATTAAAACTGGTTTTTTTCTCCATTGACATATTCTATGAATGCTTACTTAATGCTCACTGTGTGTGCCAGACACACATCCTTCAGAATCTCCAACTTCTATAACTGTAGAAAAGAAGGATGCTTCTCGATTTCCTTGGCCCATTTATGGATTGGGTTATTTGTCTTTTTAGTGTTAAGTTTTTTGAGTTCTTTATATATCCTAGAGATTAGTGCTCTATCTGACGTGCAGGTGATAAAAATTTGCTCCCATTCTGTAGGCTCTCTCTTCCCCTCACTGACGGTTTCTTTCCTGAAAAGAAGCTTTTTAGTTTGAATCCATCCCATTTATTGATTCTTGATTTTATTTCTTGAACTTCAGAGTCTTGTTAAGGAAGTTGGGGCCTAATCCAATGTGATAAAGATTTGGGCCTACTTTTTCTTCTATTAGGCACAGGGTCTCTGGTCCAACAGACATTTCTCAGAAGAAGATATACAATCAATCAACAAATATATGAAAAAGTGTTCATTATGTCTAGCAATTAGAGAAATGCAAATCAAAACTACTCTAAGATATCATTTTATTTCAGTGAGAAAGGCAGCTATTAAGAATACAAACAACAAGAAGTGCTGGCGAGGATGTGGGGAAAAGGTACACTTGTACATTGCTGGTGGGACTGCAAGTTGGTGCAATCAATCTGGAAAGCAGTATGGAGATTCCTTGGAAAACTGGGAATGGAACCACCATTTGACCCAGGTATTCCACTTCTTGGACTATACCCAAAGGACCTAAAAACAGCATTTTACAGGGACATAGGCACATCAATGTTTATAGCAGCACAATTCACAATAGCTAAACTGTAGAGCCAACCTAGATGTTCCTCAGTGGATGAATAGATTAAAAAAATGTGGCATTTATACACAATGGAATATTACTCAGCAATAAAAAAGAATAAGATCATGGCATTTGCAGCTAAATGGGTGGAGCTGGAGAATATCATGCTAAGTGAAGTTAAGCCAATCCCAAAAATCAAATGCTGAATGTTTTCTCTGGTAAGTGTGGATGCTGATCCATAATGAGGATTGGGGGTGTGTGAGAAAATTGGAGGAACTGTAGATAGGGCAAAGGGGAGGGAGCCGATGAGAGAGAGAGCATGTGGGTAGGAGAGATGGTGGAATGAGATGGACATCATTACCCTAGGTACATGTCTGAAGACACTAATGGTGTGTCTCTACTTTGTGTACAACCAGAGATGTGAAAAATTGTGTTCCCTATGTGTACTATGGATTGTCACGCATTCTGCTGTCATGTATAACAAATTAGAATAAATCAATAAATTTAAAAAAAAAGAAAAGAAAAGAAGGATGACTTTAGAATTCCTGTTCATCTTTCAACGCAGGGCAAACAGTTTTCAGAAGGAAATGCAATTCTTGGGAAAACAGATTTCAATGCAGCTCCTTTTCCTGTGAAGCAATTTTCCAAATGATGTTGGGATCCTTCAGTTTCCAAAGTGTTCCCAAATGTGTGGACGCCTTTTCTTGACCTATGGAGCTAGTGGAGTGGACGAGTGGACGGCAGGTTGAATGCACACCCTGAGCGCCCTAGCATGGTGAGGCCCACTTATGGCAACCCGGTTCCTGCTGAGTGACCCAAGGGAGCTCCAGCCGCTTATACAGCTGCATCCGTCAAACACTCTGCACTTCTTCTCCATCTGACGATTAAAAGTTGATCGGCAAAGTCTCATTCAAAGCTTCCATAGAAACAAAACTCAACAGTTTGAATGCCCGTGAAAAGGGCTTCTTTCTGATTCTTGTGAAACATGTTCCTGTTTGATGGATTTCTCCAACCGGTTCCAAGAAAAAGAAGGAAGCCTATTAAGATCCATACAAAATTACACATCAAAATAAATGCCCAGGGTTGACGGAAAGACAGAGGACAAGAGGATCTCAAGTGGAGGGGGGATAAAAAAATGTCATTGCGGATCCAAAGCGCACTGCCTTGATTTCTGTGGCATTGGTGTGACTCACTCCCGCGGCTGGTGCTTGGCGGGACAGGTTGGATCTGGGAAGCAGCCTTCCATTAGGAATTCACTGAAATTTGTCAGATTCAATAAGACTGAATGCGTTCCAAGGAGGAAGGGTCGGTGTGCGTTTTATGCTTCTGTTTCTGAGGTTTTTCTTGCAGGATACCTGCTTTGGCTGTTATTTTGCATTCTTTAAAAAGACAAAGAAAAATGCAAGAAAAAAAACAGGAGGATGAAGTCAAGGGTGACTTTTTGCTTCATATGCTGTTGGGGTACAGGGGAAGCCACAATTTAAAAGGGGACGAGGGATGGTGTAAGGATGTGGTCCAGTATTACCAACAGCCCATGGCTGAAAGTTTAAAAAAAATGGAAATGATAAAAGGAAGATGTAGGTAGTGGGGCGAAGAGTGAAAATGCTGACCCTTATACCATAAATGTCCCCCCAGAAGCTCTGTAGATCACAGAGGCCATGGGTTTGGGGGAGAGTGCAAGACAGACACTCTAGTTTCTGCGGAGAGAAACTTTTCATGCAGACCCTACAGCTCTGTAGGGTCTATGGATCATCGTTAAAAAATGGGTAACCTGTAAAATGGGACTGTCTCATCTTATGGAAGAAAAAAAAAATCAGGCGTCTATCTAAGAGTCCAAGTTTGAAAAGCACCCAGGGCGTTAGCTGGGAGACAAAACTGAAGTCCCTGAAATGTTGTCCCAACGGGCTGGTTTCCCCTTATAGGAATTCCCCTTGAGACAACATGTTATTTATTCATTCCTTTTTTTCATCCAGTTCTAATTTGTAGATGCACTTGGGGATAGTCCACTGGATTCGGATATTCTACCCAACAGCTAAACTGAGTTAGGTGTAATAAAGAGTCTTAGTGACGTGAACGTCATTGGCAGACTGTAAATTATTTTTTGGAGGCCAGTAGATCTTCACTCAGGGCTAATTCCCAGCATTTTACAAATGGGGAGGATTTAAGGGAGGGTTGGAAAACAGCATAGGAGAGCAAACACACCCAACTTGAGCTGGTCCCAAGCCCATCCAGCTGGGGAAAATAGGTGGTGAATGCTTTCTCACTGCCTCGAGGTGCCCAGTAGCAATCACTTGTTTGATCCAGGTTGGTGTTTTAAAAATTCTGGAATAGGTGAGGATAAGGTTTGAATGTCCCCTCTAAAACACAGGCTGAAGTTTACCTGTTACCAGGACACGAGGCCTTGGAGAGAGGTGATTTAGGTAGGGGTGTGTTAGTGCTGTTACCATGGAAATGAGTTCCTATAAAACATGTCTGGCCTCCCTGGCTCTCCGAGGCTCCTCCCCTCTCCTGTTTTCTTGGGCCATATTCTGTTCTCCCCCATGTTATCCTGCACTGAGAAGACCCTGGACAGACATCGTCCTCAGTCCTGAACTTCCTGGGTTCCAGAACTAGGAGGCAGAAATGGTATGCTTTTTCTGCATCTGTTAAGATGACCATGTGATTTTTGTCCTCCAATCTGTTTATGGGGTGAATTGCATTAGCTGATTTAGCATATCTCAAATCAAATTTGCACCCCTGGGAGGAAACCAACTTGATCGTGATGCACAATCTTCTTAATGTGTTTCTGAATGTGGGTCTGCTGATATTTTATATAAGATTTTTGGCATCTATGTGCCTCAGGAATCAGTATGCAGTTTTGTTTCCTTGTTGTGTCTTCATCTGGTCCTGGTATTGGTGATCCTAGCTTCAAAGAAGGAATCTGGGAGGGTAACTTCCCTTTCTAACTCATGGAATAATTTGTAAAAGTGGATCTACTAAATATCTAGGAAGCAGAAAATACTTCTGCTGAGCTCGACAGGAAAAAACACGAAGAGCGTTTGCATTCCTAAAATCAACAATAAAAGAGTAGAAATTAAAACGAAACAGATGAAAGTTTTTTTTAAAAAAAAATTATAAAGCCATGTTGTGGATTACTATTAATCAACAAATTAGATAAAAATTAGATGAAATGCAACACCTCCTCAAACAACACCAACTACTAAAACTGAGTCAAGGAGAAGTAGAAAAATCTAAGTCAGACTACAGCAAATAAGACCAGTGAATTCCAAGAGAAAGCCTACATCTACGAGACATAGCTGATGAGTTCTTTCCTATGTGTAATGAAATGTTCCAAAACATAGACAAGGAGAAACTCTTCCAAACTCTTTCTATGGACCCTTTTGACCCTGAATACCTAAACTAGACATAAGAGAAACTGACACAAAAATTCTCAAAACTAAATTCTCCTGGGGCTGGGGATGTGGCTCAGTGGGTAGAGTGCTTGCCTCGAATGCACAAGGCCCTGGGTTCAATCCCCAGAACCACAAACACACACACACACACACACACACACACACACACACACAAGTATATATGAAAATCTAAAAGCAAATTTACATATTTATAAAAGGGTGTAAGGTTTCCTCACAAGACCAAAACACACACACACACACACACACACACACACACACACACACACATACACACACATACACACAAACACACCACATGCTAAACCCATTTGACATTGCAGGGGATATTCTAGTCAAAGCAATTTAGTCAAGAAAATGAAATAAAATATTTCCAAATAGGAAAAGAGGAAGTAAAATTATTTCAATATGGAAATGACATGATCTATATAGAAAAATCCAATGGAATCAACAGAAAACTCTGATTGAATAAGCTACTTCGCCAAAGTGATAAGATATAAGAACAATATATGAAATCACTTGTTTTTCAATACACTAGCAAGGAAAACTCTAAGTCCAATATTAAGAAAAAATTTCATTTTAAGATAGCATTGAGAAGAATAAAATACTTAGGAATAAAAATAACAGATTAAGATTTGTGCAATAAAAATAAAAAAGAATCTTTTGAAAGAAATTAAAGAAGACTGAAATAAAAGTAAAACTATCCCACGTTCATGGACTGAAAATCATAATATTGTTAAGATAGAAATACTCATAAATTGATCTACATAGTGTAAGCAATTCCTGTAAAAAAATCCATGTGGATTTATTATAGACATTAAAAAGCTTGTCCTAAAATTTACATAGGAATGTAAGGGGCTCCAACTAACTAAAAAATTCTTGAAAAAGAATAACATCAGAGAAATTAAACTTCATATCTACATATATCCAGCATATTTTTAGAGTTCTTACAATTAGATTATATCAGATGACCCAGTTTAAAAAGGGGTAAAGGACTTGAATAGATACTTCTCCAAAGAAGCTCAGTAAATGGCCAAGTTCATGAAGATGTTCCAATCATTAATGGCTAGGAAAATGCTGAATAAAACCATAATGAGAAGTTCTTCACCTTCACTAGAAGTGCTACAATTAAAAAAAGAAAGAAAGAAAGAAAAAAAGAAAGAAAGAAAGAATGAAAGACAATAACAGAAGCCCCAAGCAACAACAAGATTGACAGGAAGCGAAGAAGTAAGAATCCTGTACATCGAAGGCAGGCATATAAAAAGTTAGGCCAGACTGAGCAACTTAGCGAGGCCATAAGCAACTTAGGGAGACCCTGTCTCTAAATAAAAAATAAAAACGGTGGGGATGTGGCTCAGTGGTGAAGCACTCCTGGGTTCAATCCCTGGTACTAAAAAAAAAAAAAATTACAGTCCCGGGGTCACAGAGTTTCACTGGTCATTCCCCCAAAACTTATCATATAGCTATCATGGGATCCAGCAACTGCACTTCTAGGTCACCCAGGAGAAATGAAACCGTGTGTGCATGCTAAAATGTACACACTGCTAGTCACAGCAGTACTGTGCAGCAGAGTTCAAAAAAGAAAATAAACCCCAAATCTATGCAAAGATGAATGAATAAACAACATATTGTATATTCACACAAAGGAATTCAGTTCATCCAGGAGAAGGACTGGAATACCTACAGATTGTAGAACACAGCTGAATCTCCATGGCAGGCTGAGCCAAAGAAGCCAGGCACCGAGCTCTGCAAGTTATGTTATTCTATTTATGTGGCTTGTCCAGAATGGGCAAATCTGTAAAGTGTAGATTAATGGTCATTAGTGGCTTCCAGAGAGGTGAGTGGGGGTGGCTATTAATGAGCCTGGGGTTTGGTTTGGAAATATTCTAGAAGGAAGGCTGCACAGTCTTGTGACTCACTATCCTAAGAACCACAGAGTCACATACTCCTAAACAGATCATATTCACGGCATATGCCTAACCCATTTAAAAATAATTCATACAATATTTTCATGAGGCTGGACACGGTGGTGCACATCTATAATCCCAGCAGCTCAAGAGGCTGAGTGAGGCAGGAGGATTGCAAGTTCAAAGCCAGCCTCAGCAAAAGTAAGGCACTGAGCAACTCAGTGAAACCCTGTCTCTCAATAAAATACAAAATAGGGCTGGGGAGGTAGCTCAGGGGTCAAGTGCCTCTGAGTTCAATCCCTAGTACCCCTAGTCCACCCACTTTTTTTCTTTTCATGAAAGGATCAGTGAAATCTGAGGATTAGCCTTCATAAAAAGGGAAAAAAAATTCCAGAGAAATCCAAGATTTGGAAAGCAGGATATTCATAGAGCAAAACAAAGAAAGTGAATCTAGGAACTGGTGGGATTCACTATTTCAAACTTTAGCAATAAAATTGATATGAAACAGTAAGCAAATTAACACATATAAGTCCCCCCAAAAATAAGAAAGAAAAATAATACAAGTCACAGAGACATGATTATAGCAAATATGTCATGAAATACCTTTTAATGAATTCCCTGGTGGTGGTGCGGGAAGGTGGATCCTCTCTGTTGTCAGATACACCTGCTTCCTTGGGATGGGGAGCATTTCCTAACTGACTCTACAGCCCCCCTTCCACTCTGCTGGGCTGCTGATACCCAGGCTCCAGAGCAGAACCAGAAATTTTCAGTACTGGTATCTGGGATCCTCAGGATAATTCTGCCCCTTTCCAACAGGAACTTTGCAATTGTCAGAATTTGAAAACAACCCACAGCTCTGAATAGACAATGGCTTCAAAACCAGCAGCCACACTTGATTAGGCAAATGGTTCTCCAAGTCCAACCTGCCACAGGGAGAGAAAAATGGCTTAAAAAATAACCTATTTTATGTTTTCTAAATATTCCTTCTTGCCAGATTGCTAGATACAGAGGCGACGGTCTCCATCCGCACAGGAGATGACAAGAGGGACAGCATCTCTATTTCCTCACTAGCTAAGTACCCACACTGGGAATGGATCGTATGGTCGGACACAGTATTTGTTGGGTCAGATCTCATAATGCGATCAAGACACCACTTTGCCTTTATTATTTTCCTAATTACCAAGTCCAACAGTGTTTCATCTAAATTATGTTGTGAACTCAAGCGAGAAGATGTTAAGTGTCTCGCTCGTTAAGTGATGGGACATTCCCTTTTCTCCCTTTGATCATCCTTTATCCTAATCAATGTCAAAGATCATATAAAACTCAGGAGAGCCCTCGCAGAATCTGGCTATGAAAACGTTTAGCAGAACATAAACAGTGTAGATAGATAATCCAATGGGAGATTGGGCAGTGTGTATTCATAACATGCAATTAATTTAACTTTTCTAAACATACGCAGAGACATGGGTAACAGAAAATTGGGCATTATAGGTGTGGTGCAGGATAATTGCATCAGACATTCGGCAAAGAATTTCATTTGATGTGAAGGATGAAATGAAGAGCCATATAAATCTGAAGTTCTAAATACTCTGAAAGAGAAATTTCCTACTTTGCTGATGGGCTCCCAAATGTCAAATACAATGTAATGATGAATAAATACAATCAAATGACTAACAGGTCATTTGATCAAATGATCCTTTCTTGATACCAGTCCTTTGAGTAGCTGAATCAAAGACATAAGGATTAAAGACCACGTGCGTCTCACCTATGAATATGTAATCTATATCTGTTGGGAGTTTGAATATTACTTAGCCAAGGTTGGCATAATTTAATTTCTTTGCAAAAAAAATAATGGGACACAGCTTATCTGGCATAGATGAAACTTTGGAAGGACTAATATATTTTTGGATGAAACATCAAATCACTGCATGCTCCTCCTCATGGGACAGAGACCAAAACTTTACCTCTTCATTGTGAGTGGACCAAAAATAGGGGGCTCTTTGTTTCTCATGCACTTTGAGAAAACGATGGAGGTGAACAAACCCTTGGTTTAAATAGAAGCTATGGCTAAGGATCTTGCAAATAGGGGAATTCATCTGAGAGAGTGCAACAGCGTTCCTAAAATAAGTGCCACCGTGGCTTTCAAGTATGCGAATTAGCTGAAACTGCAGATTTTCTCACAACCTCATTTATTTTCAAATTATATATCCAACGTAGATCCCAAACAATTCAAAGGTTTATGAAGTCAACGTGAAGAGCGCCTCCTTTCTTACCTAATGACTCTACAAAATCTCTGTCCAGAAGAAACAGAAGTAGGCAAGAGCTCAGTTCCAATTTAGAGGGAAGGCGCACGCACGTCATTTATGACTAATAAATTGGTGGCAGCAATTATACCCCCTCTCGTCCATCTCAGACTGTATGGATTGATGTCCTTGATGATTTCTGTCAAGGAGATTGCTAAGCTGTAGAAACCAGGAGTTTGTTTAAAAATGCATTTATCATATGGCTTGGAGGTATTTACCCATGCTTTCCAAAGTCTGGCAAGGCGGGTCTGAGTCACAAGTTTGGGGAATTAAGGTGCACATCTAACAAATGCAGATGTCCCTAGTGGATGCCAGACTCAACCCGACAGGGGTGTAGTTTCAACCTGTGTATCCCAGTCTCTGCAGCCAAGAGACCTCACTTAAGGGGACTCTGCTAGGCTCTCAATGATAATTAAATTTCTTACCAATCAAAAGAAATAAAACATCAGATGAAGCTGTTAAACAGCAGCTCTCAGCAAAAAAATAAAATAAAATAAAAAGGTCAGGTCCTCTGGCATTAAAAAATAATAATAATAACATTATTCTTTGGTCTGGGAACAGATTTATTCTTGTTATACAGAAAAACCATTTACAGCCACTTTTTAAAAAATTTTTACTACTAGTAAAGCATATTTCGAGCTTTCTTAATTCAATTTTCTCTGGCATTGATGGTGTTTAATAAAATACCTAAATGTCAACCAGATTTATTAAAATGTATTTATAGCTTAATAAAGAGCCAGAATGGATTATTCATGAACAGACCCAGGGTGGAACATAATAATCTAAATTGATATGGATTTCTGTTTTCCTTCCCATCACAGGAGTAATTAGTGTTTGCTCGCAGAGCGTTTTTTTTATTCTATTCGGTAACGGAAACTAAAAATACATCTGTGCGCATCTGAGACCTTACTGTGACTATCCCGCAGTTCACATTTAATATCTCAGAATTTTGGTGCATTTTAGAGAGTTCCATGTTCAGTGGATTCAAAGAAGGGTCAAGGACATGGCAAGGATGGCTTAGTGCAAATCCAGATTAAAGAAATAATAATGGATATTTTGAAAAACCATCATGTCCTCAGTTCCTACCTCCCATCAAGGCAAACAAGTCTGATTGAAAGCCCCCCAAATGGGCAAGGTGCTCACTGGCTGCTCTGATTCTATTTCGGGGTTAAATGGAAAGAGAAGGAGAGTCGTAAATAAGATGGCTAATTGTACTGTCCAGCTTCAAAGTGAACATTCGCCTGTGGCTACGATAGTCATTAAGCAAAAACCTATCAAATATGCATTTTCTACACAAATATGCTGTTCCAAATTTAGTCGTATGATCTCCCCCCACCCCGTAGAAATGGTATTAAATTTTTAATATAAATGTCAAAGAATTTGAAACTCATCCTTTATTAATATTTTTTGATCCCAGGGATTGAACTCAGGGGTGCTCTACCACTGAGCCCCATCCCCAGCCCTTTTTATAATTTATTGTGAGACAGGGTCTCGCTAAGGTGCTTAGAGCCTCTCTAAGTCATTGAAGCTGGCCTCAAACTTGCAATCCTCCTGCCTCAGCCTCCTGAGTTGCTGAGAAGACAGGTGTGTGCTAATGTGCCCGGACTTTATTAATGTTTATGAGAGCAAAGGAAAGTGAAATGGATCATGAGATAGAAAAAGAAAAAGAGAGTAGTGGGTGAAGGGAGAAAAAAATTTAGATTTCCATTTCTTACCAGGGCATTTTGATGGACACCAAAGAGTATGTTCTGAAATGCAGGGTTCATAAGATAATTAGTTAAGCTGATCAATATATATTTTGCGCTTAAAAAATTAACATACAGGTATTAATTCTGATTCAGTAATCATAACTAGGAGAAAAGCAGGTTTAAAATACACCAGTTAAGTTTCAAGACAAATGTTAAGACTGGATTTTAATTTGATTGACAAGGTGACACCAAGCCCTGACCAAGTTAACATCATACCTTTACAACTGTTTTTAAACATCAAGCAAGATGTGTAGTTGAAGGTGATTTATTCCTAATTACATTCTCCTGTAAGGATCCATTGACTCCATTCATGTGTCCACTTAATTTCAGATTCAACCCATATCTATGTAGTGTCAACCCTGGGCCTCGCAGGGTTCTAGCTGCAAAGTGTTCATCTACCAATGGGGTCAAACACCCCTGATCCCAGCAAGCTGAAATCTAGTCTAGGTAGACAGAAAATAAAAATAACGAGTCAGACAGGTACACAGCACTTTACAAAGTTCAAGGGAGCCGGGGGAACTGAAGGCAAGGTTAAATCAGACAGAGGCTGTCAGGCAGGTGCACTTCTAGAAAGGTCTATCTGGGCAGGCAGAGATCAGAAGATAGCATCCAGTTTCTAACTCTGCTTGCCATACATAAAGCAGCGACAGAGTCTCTTCAAAAGACGCCGAAGTTATCCAAGTAATGGTGAAAGCATCCACATGTTTAATGATGTTTGGCAACATGCCACAGGAGGATTTGAAAAGAAGACAGGATATCCCACCGATGGAAATAGAAAAATGAAAATAAAACTAAATCCGTTGGATGCTCTTTTCAGATGTGAACTGCAAAGCACCCTGGGTTTTCCAACAGGTGATACAGTACAGGTACCAATCCAGAAAAAAAAATGTCACTCACGAATCAATGGAAAGACATTTTGGTTGGCAATTCAAGAGACTCTGAAACACTAAATTTATATTGAGGGATGAGTTTTTTGGTTAGAGGATCTCAAGATAGTCAAGATTCGCAGATTCCCTACTGCATTCCAAATGAAAATAATACCTACAATCAAAGGCCCGAAGAAAAACTTCAGAATCTCACCATTTTTTTCGACCCAAACTTCTTCCATTGAACTCTCTGCTCTATTTGGAAGAAAACAGAAGTAAGATGGCTTACAATAAACTCACAGAACTTTTAGAGTCCTAAACTGAAGATCTTATTTTTTTTCCAAGAAAAGCTGAAAGACCAGTTTGTCCCTAAAATGCAGTTTTCTAGTGCACTGGAATTAAGTTTCTCTGTTTCAGTAAAGGGTGGTAACAACGTAAGCTGATCATCTGTCTACACGCCCAGCCTGTCCGGTGCAGTATCTAGGGACCAGTTCACTTTTCTTCTGCCCTTTGTCCTGTACTATCTCAGCTGCCTTTTCTATTGGACCACCCTCTGTCCTGGAAGCTGGCAGTAATCTAGGCGTCTGGGGCCAGATTCTGTTTTCCCAAGCATCGCCATTTAAGTGTGGTCTCTGCTTGAGAGTCTTCAAATATTCATCACTTTTAAATGATGGGTTAAGTGAAAGTCTCCACATCTCTCTTTTTCTGACAAATTTTAATGCCCTTGACCAAGAGAACCGGAGACAGCCTGCTCCTAAGCGGTGGAAGGTGGTTTTCTGCAAGGAACCTGTTCCTGTTGCCTACTGTGGAAGACACACTCTCCTTCCCCACCCTGTGCCCTGGGGCTGAGCAGGTCCACAGAGCCCTGGGTGCTGTCCTTCCTCGGGGCTGACTCCCAAATTATTAGCTAAGGAAGAGGTTTTCATTTTAGGATCCTGAATTTTATACTCTGTGGCATGAAAACGGACAACTGATACAAATTCAAGGCTCATAGTGCCACCTACATTTTTTTTATGGCACTGAGGTTGAACCCAGGGGCACTTTGCTCCTGAGCAATATCCTCCCACCTCTTTTTATTATTTTATTTTATTTTGAGGCAGGATCTTACAAAGTGGCTTAGAGCCTTACTAAATCACTGGGACTGACCTTGAACTTGGGATCCTCCTCGTCCCTCAGCCCCACAAGCTGCTGGGATTCTTAGAGTGCACCAGCATGCCTGGCTGCCTATCCTTTTAAAGTGTATTTAGGTAAACGATGTCCTTGGATATAATTGGGTGTCAACGTACTTTGTATACAAACAGAGATATGAAAAAGTGTGGTATATCTGTGTAAGAAGAATTGCAATGCAAAAACCAAGTACATGTTTAAAGGCATGAATTGGCGTGAACACACTTTATATACAAAAATATGAAAAATGGTGCTCTATATGTGTAATAAGAATAGTAGTGCATTCCACTGTGGTTTATTTGAAAAAATAAAATCAATAAAAGCAGACAAAACAAAAAAATAAATTTCTATCGAAGTATTATAATGCAAATATTCAAACAAACTACTTCTCCTTACATTAAAGAACTTGAATCCTAATAAAGACATGGAAGAATATTACTACTGCCCCAAATAGTAACAGTCAAAACGTGTGTATTGATTTACCATGTGCCAAGAAATCTATTGGCACATTTACTATGACAATGACCTTATGAAACAGGCATGACATTTTTTTTTTCTCACTGTACGGATGAGGAAACCGAGACACTGAGAAACCAAGTAACTTGTCTGAAGTCACACAGCTGAGAAGTGGTAAAGCCAGGATATGAATCAAGTAATAACTGCTACTTGTCACTGTAATTACAGTCCCCATAACTAAATAATAATACATTGCTTTTTTTTCTTATAATAATGTCGAAGCCATTGAGTTAATACCATTATGTCTGGCACTGTCCTAAGTGTTTCTCACTCACTCATCAAAATGGAATATTAGGGCTGGGGAGGTGGCTCAGTGGTAGAGCACTCACCTAGCAGGTGTGAGGCACTGGGTTCGATTCTCAGCACCACATAAAAATAAATGAGTGAAATAAAGGTCTATCCACAACTAAAATTTTAAAAAGTATGTATACTATATTTTCCCATTGATGTAAAATTCCAGAACATGAAAAAAAAATAGATTCTAAGGGGTAAGAATTCAGAAGAGTGATTTTCTGGGGTGGTGTGGGGAGGTCCAACTGGGAAGGGGAACAGAATGACTTGAGTCCACCCATGTGCCTATTTAACATGGCTGCACCTACGTAAGAGCTAGGAAAAAAAAAACAAGACAAAATAACCGCCACCCACAGGTGTGCGGCAAGGAATACACACTATGGAAGTGACAAACCAAGAGCCACTCATTGTGAATGCCACAGGGAACAGGCACTCGTGAGGCACTCGTGTCAACAGTGAATGACGCAAGGCAAATCCATTTTTACCTTCTTTCAAAAAACGCCATTGAGAACATTACAGTTTGAAACAAACTGTATTTGAATAACATGTCTATGTCCCTAGTACTGAGTAGAGGACACAGATTAGATCCCTCTATGCCCAGAAGAATTCTAGGGACACCTGAATAATCATAAAGATGTCTATGAATATTTCACGATTTTGTAGTAGCTGTTGTTTTCCGGTGAATGTAGATATAACAACAAACACAAAACAGAAGCCAGGCACAGTGACCCACGCCTGTCATCCCAGCGGCTCAGGAGGACCAAGAGTTCAAGGCCAGCCTCAGCAACATCGAGGTGCTAAGCAGCTCAGTGAGACCCTGTCTCTAAATAAAAGATAAAATAGGGCTGGGGAGTGGCCCAGTGGTTGAGCACCTCTGGAATCACTCCAACAGTATGAAAAAAACAAAACAACCAAACTGAAAACAACTATAATAATTTTTTTTTTAAAAAAAAGCTGAACAGCTATTCAACAATCTGAAATGATTAAAATTTCATTTTGAATCTTCTTAGTGCACCTGTTTTTATTTCAATATTCAAAGGAGAAATTTATTGGGATCTATTATAACTAGGGTTACCCTGCGAGTATACCTGCGTGCCAAATTTTACTCATTTTCATTTTAAAATGAAATTGCAATTTTGTAGATAAAGTTTTAAGCAGCGTGAAAGCTCCAACCCCAACCCCATTGCAACCCAGTAAGATATGGTTTAAGGAGCTGTTTGTAGCATGTTCTACTTAGTACTGGGGAAGACAGATGTGCTATTCAAATATACTCCTGCCGTTGAAAAAATTCTAACATAGTTCAGTATTAGGATACATTAAAAAATATTCAAATACAAGCACAGGGACACTAATGAGTAAAAATCATCACAACAGCAACAATCAGGTTGAGAGGCCTCAATAACTAGGGGAGGTAGTTTTTTCAACATATAGTTATGGTGAGGTGGTGAGGTTAAAGAAAAACACATAAATAGTTCCTTTTTTCAAAAAAAATTTCTACAGGGGATCAAACCCAGGAGCTTCTGCATGCTTGGCAAGTGCTCTTCCACTGAGATATATCCTTAGCCTTTTCTTCCATTTTTATTTTGAGACAAGGTTTTGTTGAGTCGTTCCAAATAGCCTCTAACCCGTGATCCTCCTGCCTCAGCCTCCAGAGTTGCTGGAATTACAGGCATGTACCAATGGGCCCAGCCATAGCGCCATTCTTTTTAATAACTGTAACTAAATGCAAAAGAGAAATTCGATTTTAAAAAGTAAGGCTTACTTATTAGTCCGTCACAAGTCCTAAAACAGCATTCCATTAATTTCTTGAGGGTTTTCGTAGGAAAGTTTGGTCCTTTCAACAATAAATGCTGCAAAGCTTGGACCTGGTGTTTCTAATCAAAGGAAATTGAGCATTTTCTTCTCATCAGATTTGTATTGTCATAAGAATTCTGAAGCTCCTCTCTGCAGCATCCGGAGACCCTGGCTGCTGACACAGAATCATCTCACACTCTGCAAACTCTTCAGTGTCTTCCTGTTGCCTTAGCATTATGCACACACCTTTGAGACAGTTGAAGGTCGAAATCTGCTCACTGCCACCCCTTCCATCATCTCAGCTCTAGTTCAACACCTACAAATTCATTCTTTGTGAATCTTCTCATTCTCTTCACTGTACCACTGATTCCTTGTCTTTTTTAAGTCTCACCAGATAGTTTTTCTCCCTCCTATCATGTAAACATTTTCATACACCAAAGTAAGCCATGTAAGAAAAATGGCATCCTGAAATGGCAGCCCTGGAAGTTATTACCACTCAATATATATAAACCCAGACACTAGTATGGCAATATGTAAATCAATGGATGTGCAACTGATGTGATTCTGCAATCTGTATACGGGGTAAAAATGGAAGTTCATATCCCACTTGAATCAGTTGTATGAAATATGATATATCAAGAACTATGTAATGTTTTGAACAACCAACAATAAAAATTAATTAAAAAAATCTAAAATATATATATACATACATATACATATGTATAAAATAAGTATGCATTCTGCAGGCATTTATGGAAAGATGAGCATCGTCCAACACCAATTCCACAAAACATGATTTGGAGCAATGGAACTCAAATTATAGCGTACCATGATACTCAAAAGAAGAAACAAATACATTGAGTAAAACGGTTCTGCTTTGCTGGCAATCAGAGAAATGCAAATCAAAATGGCACTGAGATTTCATCTCCCCCCAGGCCAAAACAGGAATCATGAAGAACACAAATGAATAATCCCAGTGATCTGGGAGGCTGAGGCAGGAGGATTAGGAGTTCACAGCCAGCCTCAGCAAAAGTGAGGCGCTAGCAACTCAGTGAGACCCTGTCGCTAAATAAAATACACAAAAGGGCTGGGGGTGTGGCTCAGTGGTCGAGTGCCCCTTGAGTTCAATCCTTGGTACAAAAGAAAAAAATGGTGTGTGGTTGTCAGGAAGTGCAAAGGGACCTCTACTAGATAGGGTTCCCCAGGACACACCGGACCCTGCTGGGACTCCTGCCTCTTCCTCCTGTCCCCTGCAGTCCCTCTGACCTGTACTAGTTTCCACCTGTCTTGAGAGATCACTTCTGACAGGATACGTGTTAAGTCCCTCTCCACTGCCACCCTTGACCCTCTTTGGCCAGCTTCACTTCTCTGATCCGCTCGGGCTTATGATCAGACATCAGATGGGCAACATACTAAAACAAATCAAACCAAACTGAAAGAACGCATGTCCTGGGTCCCTTGACGATGCATGTGTCAAGTCGGAGGTTGGTGAGCTCAGGGTAAAGGTCCACTGACCCTTCAATTTTTGCATCTCGGTAAGATCAATACCTAAAAATGTCCCATGTGATCTATACTGTAAATATTTCTTAAATATCATACTATATAAATTTATAAATTTATAAATGGAGACCACTTGGGAGTCGAAATATACCACTTTATGGTAATGAAGGTCCTCATGAGTTTATATTACGCAGACGCTTCTCAGAAATCTGAGGCTGAGAAGCATGCATTGGGATGAAACTGTTTTATTGATCTATTTGCAAAATTTCCACGCCTAAGATATTTCTTGGTACCTTAAATCTCACTCTCTCTCTTTACTGCTTATGCAAACAGTCTTGGGTGAGCTTCGGTCCTTAGAATTTCCAGTTCTGCCCGCGTCCCCAAGTTCCCCAGCCCTCACCTGTTCAAGGACGGGTGAACCTCTCCAGGAACGCGCCCCCCCCGCCCCAATAAACTTCTTTGGGTGCCTTACTTTTGTTCCATGGTTCCTGATCTTGGGCGCCCTTTCTACTTTACAATATGCATACAATGGAATATTATTCAAGCTGGAAAAGCTATGATGCCTACCATTTGCAACAACTTGGATGATAATCCTGGATGGACATTATACTGAATGAAATGAGCCATCACAGAAGGACAAACAAAGCAGGATTCCATTTGTATAAAGAATCTAAACTAGTCAATTCAGAAGAAAATTGTGATAATGGTTTTCATTGGCTCAAGGAAAGGACAAGAGGGGATTGCTGCTTAATATGTTATTATTAATCACATCCATGATACAGAAATCCCTAAAATCTACTATTTCACTTTCTGTGATTTTATTTTTCCAAGGTCAGCCTCAATTAAAAAATACGAAACTGATTATCTAAGAAATAAACATTTCATAAGTTTTCAATTACATGTCCTTCTGAATAGACAGATGATCTCTCACGCTGCCCCACTCCTTCCTGCAAAGACATGCTTTCTCCATTGACTTCTAAGTGAACAGGCAGCCTATCAGTCACTTAATAGCTATCTTAGTTATTATATTGATTGGGTTGCAAAGTTTCTGTTCAAGAAAACCCTCCCCCCATTTTTAATAATAGTCCTAAAGCACAAAATAGTCATGTTGCCAATTTGTATATGCCAAAGAGAAGCTGTAAAGTACTTCATTTAAGTGAAAAGATGTATTTCCTGGAATTAATAAGGAAAAGAAAAAGAAATCCTTTGTTGAACTTGCTAAGGTCTATTTTTTATCTGTTAAATCACGAAAAAAGAAAAAAAGCAATTTGTGCTAGTTTTGCTGTTTTACCAGAAATTGCAAAGGTTTTGGTACAATGTGCAACGCGTTCTTAGTTAAGAAAAAGACATGAAATTTGTGTACGTATGCATAGGAAAAGCAGTACATAATAGTTTGTTTTGCAATCTGAGATTTCAGGCTTGCTCTGTACTATATTAGATTGTGTTTAAACAAAGCTGCAAGAGACCTTCTCCAAAACTTCCATGAAGGGATCTTTATTTCATTCAATTCTAGATATTAATATCACTTTTTAGAATGTTGCCCTTAGTAATCTAATTGGAAAATGTTGCACTTAATCCTGTTTTAATATAACTATGTTTCACATCTTATAGCATACATTTCTGATAACTTTGTTCTGTATTTGCTAATTGCTTTTCCTCTACAATGTATCTATATATTTTTGTCATAAAAAAACATATCACTCAAAAGTCTCCATATTTTTAGTACTTGAAAAAAAGGAACTTTATATATTTTCAAGTTTTCTATCAGATTTTAATAATTATTTCAGTTTTATTATTTATATTTTACCAAAATAACATTTTATAAAAATGTGTTCTATGTAAAAGCATGAACATTAAAAAGCTTTAATGCTAAGCCTGAGGCAGTTACTATTAGTTTCTTTATACTTTCATTGTTTTCACTTTTCTTTCTATTATATAGGTAACAAATACCTATATATCACATAATGCTATTTTGTGGGTGCATTATAATTATGGATCATATTTAATTTATTGTTACAAAAATAATTTCATAAAATTAATTCCCCAGTACCTCCCCTTTAGTGCTTAGTAGTCACACTATTTTATAATAGAATATATGTATGCTTTATAACAGAATCACATCACTACAATAATCAATACACTACATCATCAAAAGAATATTTATAAATTTTTAGAAATAAGAAATTTTTCTAGAAGTAACCCACGATCAGATTTTTTTTTTAGAATATAAATTAGCTATTCTTTATTGTGTTTTAGTACAGTCATTATTTTGGCTGCTTTATTATTCATGAAGAAAATAGAGTAATGATTATAGTAACCAGCTTTCTGTTGCTGTAACAAAATGTCTGATATAATCAACTAAAAAGGTGTTGTAAAGGTTTATTTCAGATTTCGTTCATGGTCACTGAGCCTTGTTGCTTTGGGCTTGTGGCAATATGTACATCATGGAGGCAGTGCATGGTGGAGAAAGCCTGTTAACCTCATGTTAATCAGATGTTTTTTAATGAACACATCAATGAATTTGAAAACTTAGAAATAAAATGTTTCAAACTAAAATAAAAACAATCACCCATTAAGATAAGCAAACAAAATATTAACAGGAATATAAATAAAATTATTCTCCAACAGTTGTTTTATTGACATTAACATTATACATGTCTTGAAAATAAAAACAACACTAAAATTCTCATAATAAAACAGAGAGAGAAATCATATTCTACAAGTGTATATACTGGTGGTGTAAAATTATTTTTTAAAAAATCTATTCTCACAAAAATTTAATGAAAGTGAAATAAAACCAGATATAATTTTCCTAAACTCATTGATAAGCTTTAGTTAATGGTTCTTGAAAGTGTGATGGTTTGTACAAATATTTTTTCTGGGAGTGTGAATTGAAATAACCTTTCTGAATATTATTTTTTAAAGTATTTATTTAAAGTCTTAAAATAAGTGTTCTTTGATTCTAAAAGATTCTACTTTTGAGATTTATAGAAAATAATGAGGGGCAAATATGAAATTTTTAAGAATGAAATATTAATAATGCCTCACTTATAATAGTGAGGTGGGGTTTAAATGGATTATCGAATGATATTAACATCTGTTATTAATAATTATGAATCTGTAGGCTTGATGGTTTACAAAGTAATTTCACAATATATTTTCAATAAGAAGCATGTACTTTTTTTTAAAGAGAGAGAGAGAGAATTTTTTTTTAATATTTATTTTTTAGTTTTCAGCAGACACAACATTTTTGTTTGTATGTGGTGCTGAGAATTGAACCCGGGCCACATGCATGCCAGGCAAGCTAGCTACTGCTTGAGCCACATCCCCAGCCCAAGAAGCATATTCTTATGTGCACGGATATGTGACTGTTTCTGCCTGAGAGAATAGGACCATCAGAGTGAGAGCACAAACACATACATTTCACGTTGTCTCTCTTTTTTACATATTTTTGTTTGTTTGTTTGTTTGTTTTATAACAGAGATTTAACCCAGGGCACTCAACCACTGAGCCATACACCCAGCCCTTTTTTATATTTTATTTAGAGACTGTCTCACTAAATTGCTTAGGACTTCACCAAGTTGCTGAGTCTGTCTTTGAACTCGAAATATTCCTGCCTCAGCATCCTGAGCTTTTGGGACTATAGGTATGCACAAATAAGCCAGCTTACATGTGTTTTTTTTTTCTTCATCCTCATGGTCATTTTCTTTCCTATGGACTACGATGAAGTGGAGGCTGGAAGCATTTATGCTTGTCCTTTATCAAGATATTGCTGTGACATTCTGTTATACATGACTATCACCAAATCAGACAAGTTCTTCAAATAATATCAAAGTTGAACCTTTCATATCCAAGTAGATAATAGGATAATATAAAGACAAATGATTCCTTCTTTTCTTTTTTTCTTTCTCAGTACTAGGTATTGAATGCAGAGGCTCATATTTGCTAAGTCCTCTGCCTCTATCACTGAACTATACAACCAGTCCTAATGTTTTTGTTACTATAAAATTTGGTAAGTGTATGATTATCAGTGGTTTAAAATCCTGCTTCCCAGAGATTTTTTTATTTTATTTATTTATTTTTTTTACAGGAACCTATAACAATAAAAATCCTGAGAACTGTTTTTGTTCAACTGTGGGCAAGATTCTCTGAACAAGACTTTTTATTTTTTCTTTTTGTTTGCAGCACAGGGAATTAAAACCAGGAAACATGACATGCTAGGCAAATGTTCTAACACTCAGCTAAAGTACTAGTCCCTGAACAGCAATGTAATAGTGGAATGGTACTGCTCCAGATTATTCATGTACTCAAAAAAAATAATGGTATAATGATTCTTTTTAGGTGAAAAGTGACTTGAAAGGGAAAGGTGCTAATATACTAAAAAAATGAAATATTCAAACTTAATTTGTGAGTCAAAATTGAGTTTTAAACCAGACTTTTGCAAACAGATTATTCAATTAGACAAAAAAAATGAGGGCTGGGGTTGTGGCTCAGTGATATGGTGCTTGCCTAGCATGCATGAGGCACTGAGTTTGATTCTCAGTACCACATACAAAAAAACAAAAATTAAAAATAAGGGCTCAGGTTGTGACTCAGTGGTCGAGCACTAGCCTATGACATGTGAGGCCCTGAGTTCAATCCTTAGCACCACATAAAAATAAATAAATAAAAAAAGGTATTGTGTCCAACTACAACTTAAAAATAAATATTTAATAAAAATTTAAAAATAAATAAATAAATGTCCACCAACAATTAAAAAAAATCAGTTTTTCACAATCAAACCATGATGTGCTTGAATCCTCTTAACACTCATTCATCCTTACCCATATATTCCAAGATAATGTCCAGATAAACTGCAACTCCTGCTGAACCTAATTTTTCTAAAGAGAAGACAACATAACTTTATTAGTAATTCCTTAGTTTACAGATTCTGACTAGTCCTTTCTAGTACCACTGTATGATTAACCCTTCTTTCCTGAACATTTCACAAACAAGACAAAATGCATGGGTATTTTCTCTCCTCTTAAATCAAGTCAAGAAATTTAACTTTATTTCGTTACAATGTTTTTTTCCTACAAATAAGACAAAATGCATGGTATTTTCTCTCCTCTTAAATCAAGTCAAGAAATTTAACTTTATTTGGTTACAATATTTCTGGTAATCTTTTTGCACTAAGATTTAAGTCAGTAAGTGGAAATAAAAAGGATCCATTTAAGCAGTGACATTCAATTATTTGAAAACTTTCCCAATTGTGTGCTTGAAATCAATAGTGAATTATTACAAATTATCCTTAATGTCCAATTAACTGAATACAAACTTAAGGATTCCTAACATTTTTTATAACAAAAGATTAAAAATCAATAGATCAGAAGAAGAATTTTTTTTGCACAGACACTTGCTTTATCCATTAAGTGCTGGATGTTTTTACCTCTGAGGATAAAAAATTTATATAGCATGATCAAGTTTGGTTTTAAACATAGCAGATGTATGCAGAGTATAATTTCAGGATTTTGTGACCTAAAATGAAAGAGTTACATACTAATGGAAATGCTAAAACTCCTAGTGTGAATCCAGTAGTGAACCATGGTTGGAGTTTTGATAAATTGCCATAGAGTTAATGTGCAAGTATAAGTTCCTCTTTGACTTATTGATTTGCAAATTTTTAGACAACATATTTTTTAGGTTGTGTGATTTTGCATTTTAGAGCTTTTTTTTGTTTTTTGTTTGTTTGTTTGTTTTGAAAACTCAGTATTCAAATAGTACTTGAATGCTGCCATAGGTTAGATTCTAAGAAAAGGCAAATTAAAGGCATAAAAATATTAAAAGGGGAGTTATTTGGGAAAATCAGAAAAGGAAATTAACATCTATAAAAACATTCTACAATAAATAAAGATTTCAAGAGAGCAATAAATAAAAGTTATGGTTAATGGATAAGGAACTAATAATTTATTTCATTTCTCTAGTGCCAGGGACAAGGAGAAAAGACTATTGGTAGAAAACAAAACTATTAGTGATAATGAGAACACAGTCACAATCACTTGAGAGGGAAGGGATATAAAAGGAATGGATTGAAGATGGAATAATCAAGCCTCTTAGCTAAAGCTCAGTGAAACACTCATGACATGGTGTGGGGCTAGTTTTGTTAATGATTTCATATGTGTCTTGGAAGCATATGGCTCCCTGAAATGATGTGTCCACATATGTTGTTGTGTAATGAGAATTCTTACTGTGCTTATGTAGATTAGGTATTCAAGTGCAGCACAGAGCACAATACCACCTGTCATTTTTCCATGACACAGACTGTAAAATTAGTGTACTGCACATTTATGCTGGGAAGGTGGTTATTACAAACACTGAACGTTTTACATTTAGAAAGGCATCTTATTAGCACATGCATAATCAACTCTCACTTACTGGTAGTTCTACAAGATTATACAAAGTCTAAAAATAGAAAATGAAGGAATGTAAGTAAGTATATGTATATGAGCAATTCTGTATGCATGTGTGTGTACGTGTGTGATGTGAAAATAACCTTTGAATTGTTGAAGTGTCTTACAAAAGGTTTGGATAAAAATGCTGGTTAATTCTACCTTCGTTTCATAATAACTTAATGCTGTGATTTTTGTTTGAAAGTAACATTTTAGTATTCACTATAACAATTTGCTTTTTTCACTATTCTTGAGAGAGGATGTAGAAAAGCATGTGTGATTTATGTGAATATTACTCAAAATTAATGGTTTATTTCTAACAAATGACTTTTATAATAATGTACTGCTTTATTAAAATTACTACATTTTCATTAATATTTTTAAATGACATTCTAGAGAAGATTTAATTGACTCTGTTCTCCATGAGGAAGGGTATGATCTTGTTTCTACTTTGTAGTCTCAGAACATATTATTGAGCACTATTGCATGTGGTACATTCAAATTAAACAAGCCTGTAAGCATTTTATTGACCTAGGAGAGTTTGCTTCTTCAAAAGGGGTAGTTTTTTGTACTGTTTTTCTTAATTTGAAAAACTAAAAATGCCAGATCATTATAAGATCCTTGTTTAGCATCTGGATGGTCATTTTAAGTAGAATTTTGCTTTCCTGCCCAAGGGCCTTTCTGAGAAGAGCTCACTGTTCCCTCATGCCAACCCAACCCTTCATGCCTGCTTTCCTCCATTCTTTCCCTCTCAAGGGTGTACCAACCCCACCCTTAATCGCTTATGTTAGGATCCACCTGGCCCTAATCTTTGAGCCTACTCCAAGTCTCAACCCTAAGCCTGTGTGGTCTCTCTCTATGCAGAGATGGCTTTATTTGTTACGTCTGACAAATAAACTCTCATGTGTATGGCTGTCTGTCTCTGTCTTTCATTTCTCGATCTATCATCTCCCAGTTTCTCACTTTCCTTTCCATTACATTTTAAAAATCAAATAAATCTTAAAGTCTGAAAACTTGGAATATTTGGAAGTTCCCTTTTGACCTGGGCTTACTATTTTCCTGGAAGACTGATGCATAATCTATCATGGGTTTGTAATGCCAGATTCCTCGGACCCCAATAGACATCCAGGAGCCAAATCCGATAAAATCACACAAGAGTCTTTATTGCAAGCTCAAGCCTGGACTCATAACAGTTCCCGACGCAGTGGTCCCTGGGAGTGAGTCCTGGTCCTTTGTTCAGTGATATTTTATAGCTTTTAAGGGGATACTCTATGCATCACAACATTACACAGCAAATCATTTCACATCAAGGGAAAGTCAAACAACAACTCTTAACATTGATTAGCACATTCACTGGCAGGAACAAGTTGGGGAGGGGTGATTGTTTTGTATAAGAGGGGGATTCCTTTTAACTGATTGGTTTAGGCCATGAGGGGTGTACGTGTTAAACTACATTGTTTCCCAACTGTCTTATCAACCACCATTAACTACTGGGGGGTCATCTGGCATCCCAGGTACTTTCCCTGTCTCATGCTGCTTGGTGGTTGCTAGGGGATAGCTCTGGGTCCTCACCTAGCCTGAGTCATCATTGCAGATCTCTCCTGTTATTTGTAGACAAAAAACTTAGTGGGGTGGGTATGTGCTTAGGAGTGTTCAAGGACAAGGGTCACACCCCCTTCCTTGGACAGGCTTTACTCAGATGTACAGACTGGTTTCTCAAAAATGGTGTCACATCAGTTTCTCAGGCTCAGTATGTATTCTGATATAATTTTCCATTTGTTTATGTAATGCATACACCCCAACAAACTTCTTTATATTTTATTTTATTGGATTATACTGCTTATTTAATTTTGAGAAAGGCTAATTTTCTTAACGATTATTAAAACTTAACAGTATTCTCATAGAACTAACTCCAACAATTTTATCTGATGTCTTCTTATTCAATCTAGTGTTTTTAACCAAAATTAGCTTTTGTGGAAAACAGACTATGAAATTTAAGTGGAGGCAGGAAAAATGTTGCAGCTCTACAATAAATGTTGGAAAAGTCATGGAATTAGGGCTAAAGATAGAGAAAATTTAAATGGTAGGGTAGCACCATCAGTCTGACTAAGGCATACCTCAAACGGTATTCAGTTATTGCCACTGGCCAGCCCTGGGAGCTTTATATGAAAATATTCTCTTTATTTGAAAATCATTAGCAGGAAGAGACCCAAAGCCAGGTGAAATGAGTTTCTCAGCCTTTTTAGGAGGTGTGAACAATTCCTTACCAAATCCACTGCAATATACCACATTCCATTCATTGCTATCTCAGACCACCTACTTTGCACTATACATAGAGCTGAGGTGGATAACTCCCTTAATTTTTCCTTTCTTTCCCAGGGAAAACTGACATGAATAAGAGAAGAGTGCAAAACAGTTGAATCTTCCATGGATACTTATGATGTTTCTTTGCTAACTATCATTCTAGATTGCCTCATACTGATAAAGCATCTGCTGATCTCAATGGCTTATCAGATGGGGCCAGCTCTACCTCATAGTGAGATCTTTGATCACTTGACTTCCCAAGCCTTGCCTCTGCATTTGTTCACATATTACAGGATAATGTAAAGAATTTTGAACCAAAAGTTTGAAGAATCAATCACCTGAAAAAAAAAAAAACTTATCTCTGTCCCCATGGTATAATAGTCACTATAACTGTTGCTGAAGATTATTCTAAATTACAGGTCTGAAAGCCCAAGGATATTATTAAAGATTAAAAAAAAAATGCTGTCATTACTATGTATCCAATTCCACATGTTCTTTCTGAAATATACTAATTTGCAGTAAGAATTGGAGTCTACTTCTCAGCCCCTAGAACCTGGCAGGCTTATGAAAGTTTCAATCAGGGGAACAAGGTAGAAATTATGACTTCCAATATTAAACTTTTCTATTTAAGAGGCCTGATGTTTGGGGAAAATCAGTAGCTATGCAGTGAGAAACTGCGAATGTAGTGCAAAATCATTAACAGGCTCAGGTATAGACATCACATGGAGAGGTCCACATAGAGAGATTTTAGGATACCTACTGTAGGCAGCAGTAGCCAACCCTATATGTAAAAGCAAACGGTCCTTCAAATGACTCCAAACTCGCAGTGAAAGTATTCCTTTTTTTTTTGAGAATACTGGCCCAATGGAGGCAAGGTAAGTCACTCCCAGTATGATCTGTCCAAATTCCTGATCTGCAGTATCATCGAGAACCCCAGGTAGTGTCTGCTTTATGCTATCAAATTGTGAATTACACAACAAAAGATTAACAGAACAGAAGACTAGCATTCTCTGGTTATTTTATGGTAAATCATTTATGTTCAATCTATGATTATTAATTCCATATTTCAATTGATTTCTGCTGGTTTTACCTGAATCTGTGAGACTGTAGGTATGCCCAAACCCAGTTCTGAACACCTGGTCTTTTCAACTAAATGTGCCATCATAATTAGGTGCAGGGACACATCAGAGGCAATTTTCCAAATACTTTAACATTTTCTTGGGCAGAAACAAGATCTTTTCACAGAAATTTCTTAAGTTTATTTTGTGTGTATACATGTGTGTGCACTTAACAAATAATCCACTTATTTTTCATGGGATTTTGTTCACCACAGATATCTTAAGACTATAATAGATGACTCACTCACACAATTCGATGTATAGAATTGCCTATACTCCAACCTGTACTTGATTCAGAATTAATTCATTCACTAGATTCTACTAAAATCTCAAATTTCATTCAGTAAATGTGTAGATATTCAAAGTGTGAAATATAATGGCTTCAGATCTCAAAAATCTTTCTAAAATGTGTTCTTCATAGCAGTAATAGGTGCAAAGTATAATAATAACATTCTTCATTTTTGTTATGTTTTATTTTTTAGCAGGTAGAGTATTGCCATCTAGTCGATCTGGCAACCTATGCTGGGTTCAGAAAATCTGACTACTTCAATAACTTAAGAAAATGGGAAAGAAAGCACACAAGCACAGAAAAATAACTTTTCAAAATCTGGGATGGCTCTGTGACTTTTAGAGGTCTGTTTGAAAGAGTCAGACTACCCCTTGAACCCTGTTTTTATTGGGGGAGGCTCTTTGAAAGATCATTCCATTCATATAAGGCAGAGGGGTAATGTTACAAGGGGCAGCCCACTCCCATTGGGTAACGCCCACTCCCATTGGGTAACGCCCACTCCCAAAGCTTTTCTCCTCTGCTGAGCAGGGATGGAGATCCACCTGCTTCCCCTTGAGGGAAGCCAGACCCCACATTTCCATCGCTGAAAGCTAGGAAGCACTCAGCTCCTATGCGTCAGCTCCCAACAGTAGGGGAAGAAGGAGGAAAGGCTGTTATTTCCTGAACATTCCACTAGATTATAAAAACATTCAGTGATGTTTTTGATCTAAAATCACTGTTGTGTTTTTTCACAACCAAGTGAAGGGTATATTTTTGGAAGGAAGTCATCCAACATATTCACCCTCTGAGGCTTCCTTTTCAATTGTGCAAACAGTAGCGTGGATGTTGGTAGAAGATAGGACCACAGCTCATTCTTGCACTTTGCACCTTGGGTTGTGAAGGCATAATTTTGTCAAAGGAGATATAAAGCTATATTTTTAAAAATAATTTAATATTAAGCAGTAATGTTATAGGTAAGTTTCATTTTTTTCCTTTAATTTCTAGTGTTTTCTCAAGTTACATATTCTAAAGTATATGTTTCACAAAAAGAAACACCAATAAAAGGAGATATACAAAATTAAATACATTCTTATGATTTTTAGTTATGCACAGAAATCCTTTAGGTATACTTTCCTTGGGGTTGTCATAGAAGTAGCATAATTACTGTCAGAATATTTTTACAATATGGTGCTCTGCATTTAATGAACATAGAATCCTAAATAAGCCTCATTGGGTAATACAAATATAGTGGAAATTATATTTACTTTAAAATTAGTATCATACTAATTTTATTATTAATCATGGTGAAAATACATGTCATCAAAATGATAGTCTCTTACAAAATATTTTTTGTTGTTATAGTTTAGTGAAAACATTTTAAAGTAGAATTCTCTTGACTTGAGCAAATAAAGCTTTTAGAAAATCATTCAGTCTAAGTGTTCTCTGAGGTCCATAATCATAATATGGAGTGGCACATTAGGGGATGCTGACCATGAAATAAAGGATGAAGGGAACAATTATCAATTAAAAAAACGTTTTAAATTATTTTAAAAGATTAATGAAATATTCCCAAAGAAATATGGTAATCAGAAAAATGCAAACTACTGATTACACTTCAGATAGCAGTGAATTCGCAACATATGGAGCAATTAAATCTTTATGGATCAATGAAAACTTAACGAAGGTGATTTCCAAAGTCAGTGCTGATATCACTGATGAAGTTACAGAAACATGAAGGTCTTTTTTTTTTTAAGTTAGAGGAACTTTATAAATTCATTGAAAATCATACATTTTTAAGAAGTATAATTTTGTTGCCATTTCAACTCTATTGAAAATCAAAATTTTACTTATAAAATTTAAAAGTTCTAAAATAATAGAAAAGTTGACTATGTTTCTGAAAGAATTTATAACTTGAATAACTGAAAAATGTCACTTATTTGAAAACTTTCCAAAACACAATATTTTTCTTTTACATATCAGTTTATTCTAGTTTCAAGTAATTTCCCAGCAAACTGCTTGTATATGCAAATCCCAGCAGAAGGAATCAGGTAGAAGAAATATGAACTCTTTTAATGTTATTTAGGGCCCAGTTGAAGTGTTTGATCATTTTCTAAAAATTGCCAGCCTTGAATAAACTGCCTTTATTATGTTTTATTTTATTGTTTTGTTTTTCAGTTTCCTAAGAATTCAAATATAAAAAATGTTTAGAAACTAAACAATATAGCTGATGGCATTATAAATAAAACCAATTCTATTAAATGATTTTCTAAAATATATGTTCCTATTAACTAGATTTTAGAAGCCTCATAAACTGAAAATATTATATTGGATTTTTAATATCATTGTTACATGCAAGAAAAAAGAAAACGAATATCATTTCCTCTTGAAGTTAATATCATTGCCATATAAAGATACTTGATCAATAATTTTAATTAAAATAAGGAATAACTAACATAATTTTTAATGCTAATTTAAGTTTTATGGAGATGATCTTTTCAGAAAAGAAATAAATTTCTAGCCATATGAAATTTCATTAAGTTCTTAGACAACTAGGTAAAAATAAGATAATTTATTAATGCCCTTTAGAATATAATGCACAAAGTTAAAATTATTATCTATTCACGAATTTAAAATTTTATAACATACAGGTCTACACACCCCTACAATTCATTTACCTTGTCATATATCCTATAATTTGGGATACTATGTTTACAAAGATCCAAAAAGTTTGACTGAAACTAAACAATGTTAATATTTTTCAAGCATCAACTTAAGAAGGGAAATTTTAAAATTCTAAGCAATTTTTCATTTGGCTCAAGAGTTGAAGTAAATTACACTGGTCAATATTTTCTTAACATTTTATTTGAATAAATGGAAAATAGATTAAAATGAATTTAACATATTGCATAATGTTAATAAATTTGAAAAAAACTAATGTGCAACTACTGGCAGATTTTCAGTATTTCTGCCTGACAGCAGTTTCATGTGCCATATTCTTCATTAATTGATGCTTTATGTAGTTTCAATGATTTCTTATTAATTTCAACAATTTAGTGATTGTATTGTTTTCTTAATAAAATTAATAACTTGTTCTAATATCTGTAGTAAATAATGAAATATGTCAATTTAAAATATTGTATTATATATAGGAATTTTTGAGTGAAGAACACACACAACATATCCCAGAATAAACTTTGGCACACTGCTGGGAGCCATCAGCCAAGTAGGTATGACAAATTCCTTGCCAGCTTACTCCCATGCTGTCTAGTGGAAGGACTTCTGAAAGGTGACCTTGCTCAAGGACCAGGGCAGGATCCGTGTTTAGGGTGTTCCCCCTTTAGAATAGGGCGGTTTAGCATAATAGGAGATTAGGGTGTTCCCCCTTTAGAATAGGGCGTATCCTGCTGCTGAGTTCCTCTTGAGTTCTTAGGGTCAGACAGTATATTTTGGGAGACAGAAGCCCATGTGGAGTGGATTTGGGCAGAGAGTGGATTTGGGAGAGAGTGGATTTGGGTAGAGAACGTGGATTTCCCCAGAGCGTGTTTGTAGACGGCCGGTGTGAGTTCGGGAATAAAGAATTTCTGTTTGAATCTACAAGCTGTGTGGAGACTCGTGATTTGTGCCCAGCCAGAGACTGCGGCATTTCGTGGCTCGTACGCGGAACGCCTGAAGCTTGGGGGTAAGTGAAATTGCTAGCCCCTGAAGGAGAGCGAAAGAATGGGTGACCATTTCAAAAAACAATGTGTTTTGGTTCTGATTTATTCTGTTTTCATTTCAAGTTGCCTGTTCCTAGAACTTTCTCAGACAAACTGGGGAAAATGGTTGACTCAAAGTTTGAAGTTGTTCACCTCCGAGGAAGAGAAATTGTTAGAGAAAGGAGGCAACCCAGTAAGACCAAGAACAATTAGGGCATATGTTGATACAATACAAAAATGTAGCCCATGGCTTTTTAAAGACGAGTTATTAAATATATCAATGGGACCATCATGGTATCCTGTAGAAGGATTTTTCTTCAACAAGAAAGAGATGGCTAGTTCTGTTTACTATGCTTGTCTAAGATCTTGGTTTTTACAGACATCTGATTAATTTACAAAGCTAAAGTGTTTAAATATCAACCACTAAATATGAAATCAAGTACTCTTTACTTAAGTTCCATAAGGTAATATATTTAATCATTATGTGTGTTTTCATAAATTGGTGAATGGAAAAATGTTTAATATTGCTTTGGTCTATGTCTTTGCTGAAACAAGTTACTAAGTGTTAAGATTCTATCAGGTGTAATTTATATACAAAGAGTATAAGAAGTTTCAGTTGGGTTTCAATTACAGTATTATAGTACCATAAAAAACATGAAAGTATTTCATCTTATTAAAGTGGAGTAATTTGTCTAAATCAGAAATTTTATAAGGGTTATTTCAGAATGTGAATTTATAAAAAGGGTTAACAGCTAGAAAAGAGATATTAAGATTAAAGATGTGAAAATATATTTCAATATGGAAGGTTAAAAAAATGTTTCTAGGTGAGATAATCTCTGTGGTAAAGTAAAAAGTTATAAAATACCATTTAAAAAGATTTTGAGGAAACTAAACTTACTTTAAAAGCTTGAGAAAAAAAAAGGTATTTGTACATGGCAGATTGAGACAAAGCTTCTTAATGGAGTAAAAAAAGGCCTTTGGTTGAAGGGCAGCCATGTAAACTAACATTAAGCGATTTAAACAAAATCTAAGCCTCGTTTAAAATAGTGAAGCTGTAGGTGGTGAAAAAGTACATTTAAAAGTACAGTATAGATGATAATTAAAAGGCTTTAAAAGGTTAATTTGAAGGTGGTTAAGATGCCTTCATGACAGAGGAAAGATTGCGTCACTCGAAGCCTAGTTAATCTTAAAAATTGGAAAGGGGTATGTATCCCCCAAAGATAAACGTAAAATAACCCTTTTTACTCTAAACTTTTTAAATTTGGATTCATCAGGACTTAGTGTTGCGGAAAGACATATGTATCCAAAAAATGTACATAAGCCTAAGGTACTTTGGAAAGATATTCTAACAGGACAATGGAAAGGTCTTGACCCAGTGATTGTCTGGAGTCAGGGCTCTGTTTGCATGTTTCCACAGGGAGAACAGCAGCCGATTTGGATTCCAGAAAGACTAACCAAAACGATTTCTACAGATCGAAAAGAAGATGATTTGACTCAAATCCGTAACAGCTGATATCCAGAACTCCAGCTTGGCCATTCTTACATCTGCGACTGTGATTAACCAGGATGCTTTTTTCAATATCTATTTTATTATTGCATTTTTCCACATCATAAGGTTCTATTTTTTATTTTTTGAGCTCATACAAACCTAGGTTAATGTTTTTCTGATCAGTTTTATTTTTTGACTATGGAGTTTTTAAACATTGCAATGGAGATTTCACCTAGGTAAAGCTACAAGGCCTTTATTATTATCTTATGTGTTGTACGTTTGTTTGCACATTTGTGTTTTGTGTTGTATGTCTGTGTGTGCGTATTTCATATATGAGGAGCGCTCATGAGAAAATGGATCCAAATTATTATTTTTTTTATTCACGTGATTTAAATGGCTTAATTTAAATTAGGTAAACAGCTGTTAAAGATTGTTTTTAAAGGTGGTTAACATATCTGCTTGTTTACTAATTTAAATCAGGTAAACAGCTGTTAAGGATTGTTTTTTAAGTAGGTTAACAGATCTGTTTGTTTACTTTCTCCTTTCCTTTTCATTATATTTAATAATTCTTTTCAGGATAATGTCTCTTTAGCATCAGTGCCAGAATTCCTATCTTCATCCCAATGAATATAACTCAACAAGTATGCTCAATCAAGGAGTCAACTTACTTTGGGAGGAAACGGACTTTGGGAGGAAACGGACTTTGGGAGGAAATGGACTTTGGGAGGAAACGGACTTTGGGAGGAGACGGACATATTGATAGATTCCTCCACTTTGAACCGCTTGCAGAACTTGCCTGGACTATGTAACTACGTTTAGTGCAGCTAATTGTGGTAATGCTGGCATGTATTTGCTGATGGTGTCACCAGATATCTTTGCTGAAGGTGTCACCAATGATGCAATTTTTCCAAAGGAACTGTCAATTGGCTTGGTGTCATGGCATTTATGTATCCTCCTCCCTTCTGCTAGTGATGGTCTAAATTTGGGGGCCAATGGCTATATGCTGGACCAGTAGTCAGTGACGGGTATGATCCAATTGCAGTGGTATCAACCTAAGACAGGAGGCTGACGCCTAAAGGTCAGTTGCCTAAAGGTCAGTTTTCCAATGACGGGTAAGAACCATATGTTGAATTGGACAACCTACCAGGCACGGTCCTTAAGCCACATTAACCTCACTCCCCCACTGGCACCAAGGCCAAATTTGGGGGCCAACAGAGGTGAGGCAAAGAACCTCACCCCCGCACTGGTGCATAGACCTATCCACAAGTATGGCTGTATGCTGGACCAGTAGTCAGTGACGGGTATGATCCAATTGCAGTGGTATCAACCTAAGACAGGAGGCTGACGCCTAAAGGTCAGTTTTCCAATGACGGGTAAGAGCCATATGTTGAACTGGACAACCTACCAGGCACGGTCCTTAAGCCACATTACTTGTTGTTTAATTAATCAGAAGGGGGGAGATGCTGGGAGCCATCAGCCAAGTAGGTATGACAAATTCCTTGCCAGCTTACTCCCATGCTGTCTAGTGGAAGGACTTCTGAAAGGTGACCTTGCTCAAGGACCAGGGCAGGATCCGTGTTTAGGGTGTTCCCCCTTTAGAATAGGGCGTATCCTGCTGCTGAGTTCCTCTTGAGTGCTTAGGGTCAGACAGTATATTTTGGGAGACAGAAGCCCATGTGGAGTGGATTTGGGCAGAGAGTGGATTTGGGAGAGAGTGGATTTGGGCAGAGAACGTGGATTCCCCCAGAGGGTGTTTGTAGACGGCTGGTGTGAGTTCGGGAATAAAGAATTGCTGTCTGAATCTACAAGCTGTGTGGAGACTCGTGATTTGTGCCCAGCCAGAGACTGCGGCAGCACACTTCCCCCAAAATAAAACAATTATAGAAGATTATTACTTTTTGGTAATTTTTTTCTGAGGCCAGAAAATGATTGTTTTTTTTTTAAAAGACCAGTATTCACTTAATTCTGAGAATCATGTGCTGGTGTTACAAGGGAAGGATGGCAAAAATTACTTCTTGGAAATGGATACCTTCATAGTTATTGGCATGTATTCAGAAAACTGAGAATCATTGCTCAATCCATTGCACATTTTGTGTATATATATGTGTGTGTGTGTGCACATATATATGTGTGTGTGCATGTGTGTGTGAATACATATATGTGTACACACATACACATAAATCTATTTTAGTCAATTCTATTAATGGTTATCTAATTGCATTTGTATATTCTTATGATATTTTGGTGGGTAGTCTGGAAATATTTTGAAACTATTTTCAAAAAAAAATAAATATGTACAGAAACATGCTTTTTAAAAATCATGTAATGGTATTTGATATAATCCCTACCTCAAATCTCACACTATAAGTTAGTATCCATTACACAACTTTAGATCTTTGTGCTATCTGCATACATGCCAGATTTCTTATTGAAATTAAACTTGGAGTAGAAATTTTCTATGTGTTTTTAAGAATGTATCATTATTTAATGAAATTTCATTTTTTCTCAATCCAGCTTTCTAAAACAAACATGAAAAATATCTGGCATTTTATTGTTTTCTATTCATTGTTGATCAACCTGAACATCCACATTCAATTTATTATGAAAACTGTTGATCTCAGATTTTCTTTTATATTCTTATTCTTTGTTTTTGAATTATCTTGATTTCTATGAAATAAAATGCCTAAGACCTCAGAAGCATACAAGTCACACGATTAAATGAAAATACAAGCAAAATAACGTGAGTTTTCTTCATTATGTCTTTCATCATGCTGTTGGCATTGACCACGTGTTTTAAAATCCTGGTCTAAAGAGACTGATTGTAGGAGAAATTGTACTCTGTTTGTCTGGTCCCCTTCCAGGATGTTTGTTTCAATCTTTCATTTTCTGTAATGAATCTGGTAATCTTACCTGTTCAACTTTTAAGTTCATTAAGATATGCAGTATAACTATAGTTGCAGGGATTTTGAATAAAGTTTTTGGTAGTAGTGACTACTCTCTTTCTCTCTGATCTAATTTAAAACCTTCTTCTCAAAGCACACATTTTTCTAAGCAAAAATTAAACAGACAATGGAGACTTTATTCAAAGCAACTGAAATAGGGACAGTAACTGAACACAACTCCAACAAAACAGAAGACATTAGGGATTTCCAGTGCTGGGGTGAACTAGTGAAGAAGTTCACCTAAAAGAAAAGTTGGTCAATACGATATAGCTGGACAAATTAGTAATTTTTGAGTTTGAAAATGTTTTTTTTTCTGTGTAGTTAGGCCATCTCCGGAGGCCAAATGTTAGCAGTTAGCCTCCTACTCTGCAAAACACTGGGAGAGATGCCCTTCAATGTGAATCTTTTCGAAACATGTTTCCCATTTCCATGAGAAAGATGTGTCCTGGATTGTAAAACTGGCATGAAGTTCCAAGAAACCGTATATGCATTTCAAAAGAACACCGATAGTTTACAATGACAAGATTTCAGATGTTCCAAGAAAAAGGATGTTAAGGCAGATACCCAGTAAGGATTGAAGAATGATAATATAGGAAGAATAATTTGTTCACACGAGATAATCAACATCTTTTCTCCATATCTATTAACCTTATCTAATCATCCAGTTCATGTATAGAAAAAGTTTACTCAGTTTGGATTGTTAGCTCTCTTCTGAAAACTGTATTATTTGCTTTGTTCTTTGATTTATAGTTTAATGTATTTGTAGGCCTTACATACTGTGTATTTGTGATTTGTATTGGACATGAGCATTACTACATTTAATTGCTTCTTTTCACCAAACACTCTGTAGATACATTCTTCTTACCAACCTAACTGTGATCTTGTTGTGTACCCTTCCTTCAGAGATTGGGATTTAAGAGTTTTTTGTTGTTGTTGTTTTTAATCATTTATGTGTTTGTTTGAAAAGATTAGTGACAGGTAAAGTCTATGAGACAAAATAGTTGGTAAATACAAGGTTGAGAGTATTTCTAATTAATGAATTTGCATTCTTTTATAATAAATTAATAAATATTTCTATGTGGGTGTCAACCTACTTAGTTCAGGTTGTATGCTATTTTCATGGGATCACTGCCATTAAAAAATAGTTTTGGTAGAATATTTCAGAGTATAACCAACATTTATTTATTTCTCTAATTATAATTTCTGGAAAAAATAACTTATTTAAAAAATCAATTGATGTATCAATCCAGAAAATTTCTGAATAAAACTCACATATAAAATGTATACTATTATATGCATATAAAGTTACAATTGTAACAAAATTATCTCTTTGACTAAATATGTTCTCAATTCCAAAATTCACACCAAATTTGTATCAATCATATTTATGTAATTCTTTTAAATCTCTAATCCATTGCTAATTATTTTCAATTACTTGCTTAGGGGCAATTCAGCATTATCATTTCTCCCACAGATTATATACATGTTCACCTCCCTCATTGTTTATGTGAATAACTTCTGATTGATTGTAGTGTTGTTGAACCCAAAGTAGCATTAATCTTGCAGAAGTATTGTTTTTTATATCTCTTCTTCTATTAATTTTAATCAAATGATCAGTGTTTATTCCTTTTCAGTTTAAATTTTCCCTCGCATTTCTTCTTTCCCTCCCCCCCTTCTTCCTTTTTATTTCTTTTTTCTTCAGTTTTGTTTTGATATATAACACTCTAGGCTCTCCATAATTATGATTCATTTTCCTAATAAAACTTATATCCTACCAATGACAACATAGTCACTGCTGTGAAACTTGATTCCTTAAGTCAATTTCTTCACAAAATTCATGATGAAGGGCCATCACTTGTTTTTTTTTTAGTTTTAATGTTCTTTGTTCTAAACTTTTTCTAGTGTTGAAATTTTCTTTGAAAATATTTGTCCATATTTATCTTCAATATCTGAGTATTCTCCTCATTCTTTCTTGTAGGTCTAATCTATAGCTTTACCTACATAGTAACTAAATACTTCAGCTTTTGGGTTTTTACTTGTATAATCATTACTGTGGTGGTTGATTTTATGTGTGAAATTGTATGAGCCATGCTGTGCTCAGTCAGCTAGGATAACATTTCTTTTTTAGTATGTTCATAAGGTTTTTCTTTTTCTTTTTCTTTTTTTTAAAGAGAGAGAGAAAGAGAGAGAGAGAGAGAGAGAGAGAGAGAGAGAGAGAGAGAGAGAAAGAATTTTATTATTTATTTTTTAGTTTTTGGCGGACACAACATCTTTGTTTGTATGTGGTGCTGAAGCTTGAACCCCAGCCGCACGCATGCAAGGCGAGCCACATCCCCAGCCCCATAAGGGTTTTTCTAGATGAAAAAAATGTCAGATCAGTAGAATACATGAAGAAGATCCTCCTTCACCTACATGGGCAGTCATCATCTAATTCATTGAAGTTCCAAATATAACAAAATGCAAAGGAAGAGTGAACTCACTTTTTTGTTTGTTTGTTTGTTTTTCTTCCTGCCTTATTGTTTGAGCTGAAACATGTCAGGTCATTTTCCTCTTCCTAGCATGTGGATTTACAACATTAGTTCCTCTAGTACATAGGCTCTCTGCATAGGAACAGAATTACACCACTGTTTTGCCTGGGTCTTTTTTCTACACATGGCATATCATGGAACTTTTCAGTCTCCATAATTGTAGGTGCCAATTTCTCATAATAAATCTCATTTTTTCATGAAGATTCTGTTCTGCTTCTTTTGAAAATTCTAACACAAATATTTTTTGAGCAATATTATTGGAAAATATTCTGTATTGGAAAATATGAACAAGATGGATGTAATTTATTTGCCATAAAACCTAGTCTAGTGAAGCAAATTAATAAATACTAAATTACTAAATTCACATTTTTAATTTTACTTTTAAATAATTGTCTATTTGAAGGACATTATAGAGAGGGATTTTATAAAATTCAATGAGTTTCTCTCATGGTTACATTTTATACATCTTTTTACATATGATTACACATTATATATAATATCAAATCAAAATTCAATGGTTTGTATATAGTTCTATTGTACTGTGTCACATGTATAGATTGTGGAACCAAAGTACACTCAAGATTCAGATTTATTCTTATTCCATTACCAAAAATAACTTCCTATTCCTACTCCTTTAAAATCACATCCCCCCCCCCAAATCTTGACAACCACAAATCTAATCATTTCAGGAATTTTATATAGACTGAGGCATACAGTGCATAATCTTTTGAGAATTCTTTTTTCCACTTAGTACAGTAATCTTCCAACTAATCCAATTTCTGAACTATATGAGCAGTTTTTACCTCTGTGGTTAGGTAGTACTCATAGCAGAGTTTCTTTATCTCTTCACATATTAGAGGGTTTTTGGGTTGTTTTCAGTTTTGACTATTACAAGTAAAGTTGCATACATACAGGGTTTTGTGTGTAAACAAGTTTGGTTTTGTGGTGATATATACCCAACAGTCTAAATGCAAATGCTAAATCATTTGGCAAATATATAGATTAGTTGGAGTTCTTTAGAAAAACTTTCAATAGGGTATGTGGGTGTGTGTGCCCACCTACTTAATAAAAGGAATTGGCTTATACAATTGTGAAGGTAAAAAAATACTAAATTGCTGCAGGTGTCAAATTGAAGATCCATTAAATTCAATGCTATGTTTCCAATGATTCTGAAGACTAGAGAACTAGGAGAGTGTATGGTACAGTTTCAGCTTAAGTTCCAAGTCCAGCTGCAAGAGAATATTAATGCTTAACTTGAAAAATGTCAGACAGAGCACAAAATTTTTCCCCCTCAGGTTTTTGTTCCCTTCAGGCTTATATGTGTGAAATGAATCCCAACCATATTTTAAAAAGCACTTCGTTTTATTCAGACTAAAAATTCAAATGCAAATCTCACCTCAAGACACCTTCACAGGGCACACCTAGAATGGTATTTTACATCATCTGAGTGCACTCTGTGACACAGCCAAGTTGTGTCACAACTTGGAAATCGCTTGTCACTGTGCATGTTAAGCTTGTTTAGTTTTGTTTGTTTGTTTTTTTTAAAGAAATTCTAACACTGATTTTCATTATCACTATCATTCTCACCAACAGTTTATAACTCAAATTTGCTACATTCACACATTTAGTATATTCCTATTATATGCACAGATACCAGTATTAGTTTTTTTAATAAATGGGTAGTGATTCTACTCCATGAACTGGATGCACATTTGCCTAATAACTGCTGTTAAATAAGTTTCTATTCTTTCAGCAAGACAACCTCTGAAGTGAAATATCTCTTCACATTATTTCTCCATTTTTATATTGTATTTTTGTTTTGTTGTTGAGTTTTGAGCATTCCTTTTATAATCCAGATATTAATTATTTGTTCTTTAGGCATTTTGTCAATATTATTCCTTAGTCTACAGCTTTTCTTCAATAACAAGGTCTGTCAGAGAAAGTTTTATTAAAAACTTAATCAACTCCTACTTACATTTTTTTGCTTTGTTCTGCAAGTTGTTTATTTTGCAGTCTAACAAATTTTCACCTAGCATTAGATACTAAAGATTATCTCCTTTATTATATTCTAAATATTTTAAAATTTCAGATTTTTCATTAAAATATACAAATAATTTGAGCTTATTTTTGTAAAAGGTGTTTTAGTTGGAAGGTTTTATCTTGTTTTGTTTTGTCTATAGGTATCCAATTGCTCTACCCCATTTGTTGAATGTTGCTTCCTCAATTGAATTGTTTTTGCATTTTTGTCAAAAGTCAATTGCATATACACGTAGAGTTTTGTTATCAGTTCTCCATTCTAAACAATTGATCTAAATGTCAATCTCACCACCAATACATGCACATATGATTACTGTAGCTATATAAATTAGTCTCTAAATCTGCTATTGAACCCATTCTGTGTTCTTTAAACCATACTTTACCTGTGGTAATTCCTTTGTTATCTCATATAAAGCCTAGAATTCATTTTTTATTAGTGCACTATAGCTATACATAATGGTGAGGTTAATTTTGAGATAATCACATAAGTATGGGATATATTTTGTTCTCCTCTCTCCCCTTCTTTCTTTCTTCACATTTCACCTCTTCTCCTCCCCGACCTTCAGGATCTATTTATTGTTTTTATAAATTGGTACTCTATAGGAATACATAAGGGTGGAATTCACCATGGTGCATTCACACAGGCATCTTCCTATACAAAGGCAATTTTGCTTGTATTTTGATAGAAATTGAATTAAACCTGTTAATCAAATGTTTTTACTATATAGTATATCCTTTATTAAATGAACATGATATATTTAGACCAGTTTTTATTTAACTAAATCATCTTTGACTTATGTACTCTTCAGTATGTAAGTTTTGCACATGTCTTTTTAGGTTTACACTAACAGTTTTTAAGTAAATTATATTACATATGCTCATGCACATATACACAAATATATATATATATATATATTTGTGTATATTCATATATATATATATATTTATGAAATATATATATATATATATATATATTTGTGTATATTCATATATATATATATTTATGAAATATATATATATATATATATATATATTTATATATATATATATATATGTTTATATGCATACAAATATATATTGTGCTTTCCATACTTTGTTGTAAGAATATAGATATATGATTGGGTTTTTTATTCTGATTTTATATTGTATCTAGCATTCTTTCTGAACAATATACTTATTTAATCTACAAGTTATTCATTAAGGTCTGTGGGCTGTTATATGAAGACAGTGGTGTTATCTGGAAATAGAAACAGTTATATTGTGTCATGTCCCAGTTTGTGTCTTTCACTGTTCATTCATGCTTTAATAATTTAACTAGAATTACGGTACTGTGCTGAATAGAAGTGGTGCAAGTGACTCTTTTGATTCATTTATATTTTAGGAGAAAGCATTTAGTCTTTCATCATTAATAAGATGTTAGCTATACAGGTGTCTTTGTAGATACTCTTTATTATAAGGAGGGATTTTCCCTTACTTACATGTTCAAATATTTAGAAAACTCAAGAGAAAAAGGCAAATGTTGTATATTATTTAATTATATGTTTATGTATTACCATCTTCTTGTTTCCAATTTACAATATGCTTTTTAAAAAATCATTTTTTTTAAATTAAGAAACAGGGGACATATTTTGTTAGTTTTTCTTCACCCAATAATGTCCTCATTTCATGTTTTTCCTAAAAAGATATTTTCAATGGGGCAAAAGTGCTTTACTTTGATACTTGGACATTATACATTTTGACATTTAAAAAAATGTTACGCTATTTTTTGAGGAGGAAACTTCCAGGTTTCTAGGGATAATTACACTGTTATTTGAATAATCTTATAAAGTGTTATTTATCTTACTGGTATCAAGGTTTTTTCTCTGCTTTAGATTTTATAACGTTGAAGATGTTGTGTTTTAAAAATTTCCAAAGGTTTATTCTGTTTGTTGTTTTTTTCAGCTTCTTGAATCTGTGGGAGTATGCCATGTGCTAAATTTGGACAAAATTCTGTTGTTTTTTCTGACTTTACCCTTCCTTCCATCCTGCATTTCAACATCAAAACTACAAGGATTTTTCTTACAGGCCCACATCTTCCTGAGTCTCTGTGCACTGTGCCCTTTGCAGCTAAGGTTAGGTGGCTTCTGTTCCCAAGCTCATTCATGTTCTGTTCCCAAGCGCATTCATGCTTTACTTGGTCCCTTAGGTTTTGCGCTGTTCCCAGTCATTGAGAGTATTCTCTACTTATTACATTTTTGTTATTGTTGTGAGAATCCACTTTTACTTTTCCTGTGTCTTCCTAACATTTAATTTACCTCAAGTGCATTCATAAATGCTCAGCAAAGCATTTTTATAATGGTTACTTTAAAATTCTTATAATTCTAACCTCTGTCTCAGTGTGGTCGTGTATTGACCTCTTTTCTTACTCAATTCTAAAAGGTCTGGCTTAGAGTTATAATAAATACTAGAATTGCTGTGTAGAGTCAAAGTTTTCATACTATGCCCGGTTCTTCAACCCATCTAAATTATCACATCAGAAATAAGATTCTTGTGGCCCACATGTGGCTATTGACACCTAAAAATTTTTGACATAATGTTAAAGAAACTGAATTGTATTCAGGTATGGTATAGTCTGCCTCTTGAAGTCTAAGCTCTTCACTCAGCCTCTATTGGCATGGAGATGGGAAGGGCTCTCTATTACTAATCCTCCATTGATAACAAACTGGCTGGAAAGGGGGAAATTGTCTGCTAGTTCATTACTGCTGTGGGATAACAAATGTATTTACTGTGCATTTAGCTGCTTTTGACAGCACCAGCAAAGAGGCATAAAATGCCTCATTGCCTCCAGGTGTGTTATCAGCTGGGTTCCCTAGTTGTCTTCCATAACCTATGGGGAAAGGTTCATTGCTATGTGTCAGGCATGATCAGAATCCTAGCTACATAACTACCTCAGCCTTAGCTGTGCTGCACACAGGACAATAAATGATGGACAGGAAGTGTGTTATCTTTCTGCCACAAAACCTAGGGATGGAAGGACAAATACCTAAGTAGTCTATTACATTTTCATAAATTAGCATTTTATATAGAGAATATATCTTTTTTTTATTTTAACCAACCCTAACATTTTTTACATAGCTGAAATTTAATTTTTATCTTAAACTTTTTTGTTGAAATACTTCTTTGTTCTATTGTTTTATTGTCCATGCAGTACTTTAGATATTTAATGCTACAAGATATATTAGTATATTTTAAATGTATTCTCTTAGGTTACATAATTGAGGATAATTAAATATTTAGAAGCAAACAGACAAATTACAATGAGGCTAATAATGACACTTGAATAGTATAATTAAGATCTCAGAGTGAAAATAAAGATCCTTCACAGGGATTTTGTTGACAGAAATCCATACCTGTAATCAATATACAAATCTGATTCTCTTTATTAGGTTTTTAGTAATCACTTAACTGCTGCTTTTTCTTTGATTATTTGTTACATGATTTGCAAATGTGTTATTATAAGAGTGAAAGAGGATGTTGAGGCATGGAAGCAAGTACCTGTAGACACAACTATTCCAGAGGCTGAGGGAGAAGATTGCTTGAGCCAGAGGTTAGAGTCCAGCTTGGGCAACAGAAAAAAAAACTTGTAAAGAAAATAAAATAAGAAGTGAGACATAAACACAATTAATTTTGAATCTTATTATGTGTAAGATTTTCCCAAATGTCTTTTTTTCCAAGAATTTCAGATTATGTGAGATGACTGCCCCCCCAAAAGTTTATTTTATTAATGAATATGGCAGGGGCATTTACTAAGGTGGTAACGTTGATCTCAGGGTGCCTGGAGCCATAAATGTTAAAAAAAAAATCTCATTGTTTCCTGAAAGGGCATAAAATTGATTATAATGTCCACTCACATGATCAGTATTAAGTAATGTATGGTGATTTAATATTGTTCAGACTTTTTCTAATATCAAATAATTTTTAAAAGGTAGTAAAAATTTTACATGTTCTATCACTTTCTTCTTTCTTCTTTTACATTTTTTTTTCAGAAATAAGATTCTTGTGGCCCATATGTGGCTATTGACACCTAGAAATTTTTGACATAATGTTAATGAAACTGAATTGTATTCGGGTATGGTAGAGGCATATTTCTTTAAGATCTCTTATCTTGCCCTTAGAAATGTTAACTGAACCATTTGTAATATTTTTACACCGCCTTTTACTCTAATGTGCTGAAAAAATTTTAGACCAATGGTTTTATTTTAGTTGCTTTTTTTTCAGAGAAAAACAGTTCAGATAGATTTTTAGTATAAGGTTTTTCTTACATTCCTTTTCTTAACTTCAAACACTAAAGAAATTTAATTTACAAATGAGATGGGATTCAACATACTTGGAAGTTTACCTTTTCTTGGACTCATCAGTTGGCTGATTTATATAGTCATTCCATTTTCTGAGTGATTACCTTTATGTATATAATGAGAGTACTTACAGAGAAAGATAAGGAACTCTTAAGAAACACATAGAGAAAGGCATCAAAAAGATCAGACACTTTTCTAACACTATAAAATCAAAATTGTTAAGTAATAATTTTACAAATTCCAATTCTAGGTAGGGTCAAAGTGAAGCAAGAATTAAAGACAGGCAGTCTGTGTAGATAGGTAATCAGGCCTGATCTAAAAAATAGAAGTCAATTCAAGCATGGGAAGTTGGAGATCCCCCTGGAGATTGGAACGTTGGAGTATCTAAAGGCCTTTGATTACCAAGATTACTTGCCTACACTACCCCTTCCTAAAGGTTGCAGACAGGAGGTTGTTAATTAACACCTCCTGAGCTGCCTGGATCACTCTATTTGGCCCTTCCCCCTGCCCATCTACTTGTCCCCTTTTGGCCATTCCACTGACATCTCCTGGGCCTAGTCTTGTACACAGGAAGAAGAGAGATATGGAGGAAGAGGGCAAGAGAACAAAGAAATTATAAAATGTAGAAAAGGGGCAGAATGATATCCCCACTTCTTAGGATACCAGGACATTAGCTACTTCTCTCTTTACCCTCCTGGGAGAAGTCTGTGTTACTATTTCTAAATAAAATCTGCTTTATATTTTTGCCTGGATGGTTCTCTAATATTCATACTAAAACATTTGGGGAAACCAAACTGCTCACCAATAACCGGAGATATCAAAAGTCAGCTAATAATTAATTAATGGATTTAAAAATAAAAATTTTGGAGTTTGACCACTGAGATTTCAAATTATTGTATTATCTAGCATCAAGAAATCTGTATTCCACTCTTATTAGAAATAGGGATAAAGATTAACTTAATAAACCCCACTTTAAGACTGTGTAAGTGGTAGGATATTTTTATTTTTTAAGATGTGAGAATTAAATGGACTTAAATTAACTATCAGAACAAAAAATTACTTCTCTTATTTGGAGAACTTTTTATTTATTTATTTTTGCTGTTCCTGTTCTTGGTAGTACTTTTAGTACTATTTTAAATAGAATTGGTGAGACTGAATATTCTTTCATTCAATAAAATCTTATAGGGAAAAAATCTTTCAGTTTTTCTCCATTGATTATGCTGTTATCCGTTAGGTTTACATAAATGACCTTTATTACATTGAGAATATTTCTTTTTTCGGTTGGTTTTCTGAGGTTTTTTTTTCTGTTTGTTTGTTTTCTTTATCATGAAAATATATTCACGGTTTTCATTTGCTTTTTCTGTATTTATTAGTTTTTATTTTCTATTGGTTTTATTTCTAAACCAGGGCAATTTAAGTAGCATAATGTCCTCTAGGTCATATTTTGGTCAGGGATAAATAATATTCCCTTGGTTTTTTTTAAATGGAATATAAATATATGTAATGTATTGTATATTATTTGTATATTGTAATTTATTCCTTTATCTCTCAATTGACAAATAGGTTGTTTCCATATCTTATGTGTCATGTTGTAATGGACATAGGAGCATAGATATTTCTATAATATTTCACTTTATTTTCTTTGGGAATATAACTAGAGGAGGGATTTGGAATTGTATGGTATTTCAATTTTTAATTTATTTGTGAAATCTCCACGCTATTACAATTTACATTGCCCCAGGCATGACCAAATCCTAGATACAATATCTTATCAAGACTGAATCACAACTAAATAAAAATACAAGTCAGACCAATAGCAATTGAAGTAGTAATCGAAAATCTAACAAATAAAAACATAGGAGCAGAAGGATTCTGAGTTGAATTCTATTAAATAGTCAAAAAGTTAATACAAATTCTTCTACATTCCTCCAAAGAAAAAGTAGATGATGTAAATTTCAGACTCATTTTTTGAGTCCAAAATAACAAAATAACATTTTTTGAGTCCCTGATAACAAAGTCAGGGAAACATATAAAAATAAAGAAAAATCCATCCATGCCAATTACTCCAACTCAGGTATTGATACAAAATTCCTCCATAATATACCAGTAAACTAAATTTAATGGCATATAAAAGGAATATACACTATGACCTAATTGGATGTATATCTCTGATGCAAATTTAATTTACACAAATCCATCAATATGGTGCACAAAAGGGAATGAAAGATAAACAAACACACACTATTATGGAAGGTGATAAACAGGTTAAATTTTTGTAGTAATCATTTCACTAGAAATAAATAATTGATTAATTCATGTTTTGTTTCTTAAATACACACAATAGAAACAGATAAATAAAATAATAAGCATACTGATCAGACATGTGTTTCTACAATTTTGAAAGACCATTTCACTTGGTCTCAGATATTGGATGTGAGGATATGGGTGATGATGCCCAAATACTTTCTCTTCTGTGTCCTCTGTGGACCTGTAATTTCTTTGTGATCAACAGTTTCCATGAAAATGCATCTTCCGAGTAAATGACTAGATCAAAGAGATTTAACTCAGCCTTCAATGAACAATGTACTTAGTCACAAATTGAGAAAATGCTTCATAATGGAAAATCATGTCTTAATGTGGTAAAATTTATGTAATTTCACAAGATTATTTATCATTTTTGAAATATACCTATTTTATTGTGATGATTTTAAAACTTATGAATTTATATTCTAGTCACATCTACTAAATTTTTTTGCAAATTTTTGTATAGTGAGACGTTGTACTTTGTCTAACTTAAATGTGATGTGACATTGTTTCTTATATCCTTTACATCCTCATGAGAATAAAATCACATAGATTAAATCTTTCAGAAAGATTGCTCTGGAGCATGCAATGCTGTTTCACAGTATTTTACCCATAGTAGAGCATCATTTAAATTTGAAGTCAGTCCTCTTCATACTTGGTATTGCCTTACTGATTGTTTATATAGTATTTTAAACCTTTTGCATAATTCCAACAGTGTTCACAAAGGCTTCATGAGAATTAGTTTCCATCTCAAGAAAAAAATTCTCTATGCTCATCCATGAGAATAAATCACATATAATTCAAGATTTATCTTGAAATTGCAGCAATTCAGTCACTTCTTCAAGCTCCACTTCAAAATTGAATTCTCTTGATATTTCCACTGTTTCTACTGTTAGCTTCACTGATGACTTGAATACCTCAAAGTCACCCACAAGTGTTAAAATCAACTTCCTCCAAACTCCTGTGAATGTTTTTTTGTCCACTTCCTTTAAATCATGAATATCCATAGAATATAGAATGGTAAGTCCTTCCCAGAAAGTTTTAAATTAACTTTGTAGAGTTTTTTTCTGATAAATCTCTATATATGAAAACTAAAGCTTTACAGCATGTATTTATTAACTAATCAGACCTGAGAATCAACATTATTCCTTGATCCATGAACTACAGAATGGATTTTGTGTTAGGGCACATGAAAACTGCATTTATCTCATTATACGTTACCATCAGTGCTCTTGGGAGAATGACTGTCAATGTGCAGTAATATTTTGAAAGGAATCTTTTGATCCAAACAATATCTCAATTATGAGCTAAAATTATTCAGTAAACCATTTTATAAATGGAGTTACTTTCATCCAGGCATAGCTACTTTCTTTACAAAAAGCACAAGTCCAGTAGACTGATTTGAGATCTAGCAATTTCAGAGACATAGTATATTTAAAAAATAAAATAAAATAATATTGTTCTTTGAAGATTTAAAGCCAGAAATTGACTTTTCCTCTCTAACTATAAAGATCCTAGATGATATATCCTTCCAAAATATGGCTTATTTGTCTACACTGAAAATCTCAATTGTGTAGTACACCTTCATTAACGGTTCCAGCTAGATCCTTTGTATACTATGTTCTAGCTTCTAAATTAGCACTTCACCATTTTGCCTTGCACTTTTACATTACAAAAATGACTTATTTCCTTAAATCTCCTTTATCACCTTCTTTTAGCTTCATACTTATTTTCTACTGCTTTCTCACCTCTCACAACTGTCATAGAATTGAAGAGCATCAATGCTTTGCTTGAGATTAGATTCTGGCTTAAGGGAATGTTGTGGCTGATTTGATTGATATTCTATCCAGACCACCAAAATTTCCCCATGTCAGCAGAAAGGTTGTTTCATTTTCTTATCATTTGTGTGTGCAATGGAGTAGCACTTTCAATTTCCCTTTGGAACTCTTCAATTGCATTCACCATTTGGCTAACTTTCACAAGTGGCCTACCTTCTGGTCAAACTAAACTTTTGACAGGCCTTTTTAATTAAGCTTGATCACTTTTAAATTTTGATTTAGAAGAGACATGAACTCTTCCTTTTATTTGCACACTTAGAAACTACTGTAAGATAATTAATAGGACCAAGTTCAAAATTGTCTTCATCTACCATAACAGATAATATCATAATAAGACATTTTAAAGTCTTATTATTTAATCACAAATTAACAAAAAGTGACACAGAAACAAAAAACTTTGTACATGCTGTTTAAAAAATTGTGCCAATAGCCTTGTTTGATGCTCGGTTGTTTAAATCTTTATTTTGCAACTTATGCAATATCTAGAACATATAATAAAGGAAAGTGAATTAAATTGAAGAATGTCTGCATATATTGGCTTTGATACATTCATTTTTTTCTCTAATCTTCATGTCATTTTTTTGTTATGAAATTTTATCTATTTTTAATCTTCAGTTACATATTGTTTGTTTTCTTATTTTTTCTTCTGATTTTATATGTAATGCTATTTTTTTAATTAACTATATGCTTTAAGTTTCATACTTGATTTTTAAACATTACTTTATTATACTTAACAATTAAGTACTTTTATGTATAAAACCTTGTTAATTTCTACTTCTTTGTGCAATTTTCTGTGTTTTAAGTTGATTATTTATTCTATTTTTATTTCTGTTAGATTTATGAGGTTTATAATATCTCAACTCTTTTTATTCATAATACCTTAAAATGAATTGATTTATAGAATTTATGCAAACTTTGAAAATATGCCATCAATTTGTTTATAATGTTTGGTATCCTGTTAAGTTGTGTTCCATTTTCTGGAACAATATAAGAATTTTAGCATTATTTAAATCCCAAAAGGAAATGATCACATCCTTTGTTATTGCTTAGAAAAGGTAATATGATTAAAATGTTGCACTTCTCTCAACCTATACTTTTAGTTATATTATTTACATTTTAATAGTATTAGGAGGTAGAGGCTGGGGGAAGTGATTGAGTCAAGATGATAGAGTCCTCAGGAAAAAATCAATGCCCCATAAGAAGGACTTGAAAGATCCCTGACCTTTTGCACTATGTGAGGACATAGTGAGAAAGAGCTATCTGTGAACTAGTATACTGGCCCTTACCACACACCAAATCTGCTGCATTGGTCTTGGATTCCCCTGCCTATATAGCCATAAAAAAATGTATTTCCATTTTTTATAAGGTATGGTATATGGTTATGGGACCCAAATGGAATAATGAACAAAAATTGTACCAGAAATAAGGTTGCCATTTGAATAAGTTGAAGCAGCTTGGGAGGTAATGAATAGATGCTGGAACAATGTTGAGGTGCAGGCTAATATCACCAACACTGTAGCCATGTGATTGCTAAGGGTGATTCTGGTGAAGGGGAAAGAAACAACGAGGAGAGCTACAGATATAGTTTCAGCTTTTTAGAAAATACCTAAATTAATGTTATGAAACAAGGGGCACTTGAATGAGGTCTTAGATTAAAATATGAAACTTGTTATTTGAAACTGAAGGAAAATCCATCCTCTTTCCACAGGAAGAAACTTGGCAGAATTGTGTTCTTGCCCTACTGATTTGTGGTTTCTGTAAATTAATATCTGGGCCCTTTCCACACACTACATCACCTGGTGCCTTGGTCTTACATGTCCCTGCTTCCATCACTATGAAAAAAAAAAAAACTCTCTGTTGTTTATAATGTTTGGTATCCTGTTAAGTTGTGAGCAGTAAGATCAGGTAAAATTTCTAAGAATGCATTGAAATGTGACTACTTTTGTTTATAGTAAAATACAAGAAGAGATAAATGACTTAAAGATGGAATTATTAATCATAAAGAGAAGCAAAGCTTTAAAAATAAAAAAAAATAAATTCTAAATCTACCTTTATTGGTAAAAATGGGAAAACTTCTTAGGAAGAGATCATGAAGTTAGTTTGGATTGCTCTTTTCAACACAATATTGGAGTTATCCATCAAGGTCACTTAATGTGAATGAGTTCACAGGACCTATTGTACAAAGTAATGGAAGTTCAAACTTGGATCACTTTGGAGCTCATTGGATCTGCCTCTTCCAAAAGAGGCCCAGTGTGCGAGAGACTGAGGTAGGACTATTTCAAGGCCCGATATTCTACAGTGCTTCTAAGCTATTGTAGGAGTGGCATGAGTTACAGCAATCACCCATTGGAGTTCATACGAGGTAAAATTTGGTGGCCTTCTCCTGATGTCATCTCTGCTGACCCACTAACTGAAAAAGTTGTGAGGGCTGTAACTACTCCCAACTTAGATTTTGAAGAGTAGAACCATCTGGAATCTTAGAAGCACAAGCCAGAGAAAGAGTAACTGTGAATATCAATCCAACATAGTAAATCTTTAATAAAACAATGGTCACTGGAACTATAGGGATAAGATGGCTTCCTGGACTCCTGACTAATACAAGTTACTCAGATATGATTCCTTCGTGGAGGAGATTCAGGCACCTGACAGGAACTTTTAACGGCTGCTGAAGCAATTCTGTGCCCTGCAAAACCTTGGGGAACGGAGCCTCTATAGCCTCAGAAGCCCAGTCCCTACTCAGTGCTATGGTTTGGATGTTGTTGACCTTAAAATTCAAATACTGGAAGCTTAGTCCCCAGTGTGTGTTCTGAAGTAGTGGAATCTTTAAATCTGACCACTAGTTCAAGGCAATTATGTTGTGAGAGCACTGCCCTTGTAAAAAAAAAAAAATAAAATGGAGGCAATTCTCGCAAGACCAAGTTAATTCTTTGGGGAGTAGGTTATGATAAAGCTACCTATGAGGTTGGTCCATTCTGAAAATGACCTTCTCCCTTTCTCCTCCTCTTCCATGTGTGATACAACATGGGGGTCTTCACTAAAAATCAAATAGAAAATGCTGCCGAATCCTGAGCTTTCAAGCCTCAAAAATGTGAGTCAAATATTTTTTTTTTCATACATGATATTCACATTAAGTATTACTTTATAGAAAGATAAACTGAACTAATAGAGGGAGATTTTCAGTGATTATTAGGTTATGAGAATGACATTCTCATGAATGCTATTAGTTTCTATGAAGGAGTCCAGAGATCCTTCACCTCATTCACCATGAGAAGACAGATCCAGAATACCTCTTCTATGAACCAGGAAACTGATTTCCATAAGACAATGATCTGTTATTGCTTTAAATTTTGACTTCACAACTTTCATATCTGTGAGAATAAATTTTGTTTATAAGCTAATTATTTTGTAGTATTTTTTTAATAGCAGCCAATCTTGACTGATACAACAGTAACTTTTCTAACTTTTCTGAACCCAGAGAGTATAACCACAGTGTGGCTTACCCACTGAGCCACATCCCGAGACCTCCATTTTTATAGTTTATTAATAGGCAGTGTCTTACTGAGTTGCTTAAGGCCTTGCTAAGTTGCAGAGGCCGACTTTAAACTCTTGATACTCCCGCCTCAGCCTCCAGAACCGCTGGGATTATAGGAGTGCACCACCATGCCCGCTTTGACTATTCATTTTTTACAATCCATTATGGACAGAAGATTTGCCTCTTATTTTCACAATATAAAAATATCAAAGTAAGGTTCTAGTTTACCCACTGAGTTTCATATTGTTTCTTAATTTCTCTAAAGATGATGATGGTGATTTTACTCTTACCTCTGAAATGCTAACCAAAACTAAGAGAATCTCTAGTTTTAACAATTTGTTACCCTGCATAACTTTCACATCTAGAGCACAATTTTTTAAAAAAATTAAATGTATATATAATGATCAAAGGACCAGGAAAAATAAATACTTGTTGAAAAAGAACTGATAATAATTTGCCTACAAAGGCATTCAATGAAGAATTTCTATATATTTCAAAAAAAAATGATCACTTCTGTTAATCAACGTTTTTACCAATGTTTTTTTTTACCTTTTGAGACAAATACAAGATGATATTAAATATCTGCCTTAATATGATAAGCAAAAGAGTTATCATAGAATTTTTTATTTAGTAATATATATCTTAAGACTAGAAAGGAACAAATAACTGTTTTAACTGTGCACACTAATCCTTTATTAAGAAAAGTAGTTGAATGTATTGTAATTAGATTTCATATTAGGACTCCTTCTTAATATAGTTGACTGAACAGAGATGATGAGCCAACTCAATACTGCTTTACAACAATGAATGTGTTAAATTAAATATAAAATTGCAATTTCCTTATGTCACTGAATACACAATGAAGAAGAGAATTTCTAGATATCTGAGACACAAAGGGAACTCAAAATGAGGTTGGCAAGAAAGCAGTGATTCCAAAATAGCTTCTGGTTATTAGAAGAAGAGAGGGACCTTAAAGTTCTTAGTCTAGCTAAAACTTAGTTTCATTGAGCCAAAATCATGAGAAAACCCTTCTCCTTGCCAGCATGGGAGCTGGATCCATATGCACAGTGTGCATATTTTGGGAGCACTCAGCAAATACTCATAGATATACTGAATAACAACTGTTTAAAAAGCGGAGTCTTTAATGCAGACAACACCCAAAAGAGATGTGTTTGCTTCCATGGGAAACAATTCCCATTGAAAATTAGCTCTTAAATACTTCCTAAAAATTATACGGGTATGACAAAGTGTCAATAAAGTAGCAGGCTGGTCAATTTAAAATGCAATAAGTGGAAAAGAAATACAGCTTCCTGGAATACGTAAATGTAATTATATTTTAAATATTAACAGAGGGAATTCTGGTATTGGCTAGGACAGAGTATTCTGAATTATACTAATTTACTCATTGAAAGGAGTTATACAATGTGCAGGAGTGTATGTTTGCAAAGATTCCATAAAGTTGAATTCCCAAGAAAAAGGAAGCAAGTCCCTTTCGGGCAGCTGGATAACAGAGCCATAGAGTCCTGGCAGAAAGCAACAGAGACATCATTGCACAAACACAGTGGATGGAATTTGGCTCCATAAAAGTGGCTGTGCTGAGAGAGCTGGCTTGAATAGAACCTCAGAGAAGTGAGCAGAGAAATCTGTAGACACTCTTAGAAAGATACCTTTGACAAAGTTAAAAGTTTTCATACAAAGGACACAAAGAAGCCCAGAAGGCATCAATGTCCAGGGGACTTAAAAATTAAGTGATGAGAAGCAAATTAAGATGCTAGCAATAATTAAGGTGGTTTTAGTAGGAATACAGAAGCATTGCACTGATACTGGCTAACCTCTGGTGAAAACCAATAATCATGTTTTCGCCTGTGACCAAAGAAAAAATAAAAGAGAAAAAGCTCATGCCTCTCTGTCTTGATAGGCAAAAGTGTGACATATGCAGTGGAGGGGAGAGAGAAAGAATGTCCATGTGTTTCTGCCCTTTTCAATGTTTTATTCACTCAATTCACTTAATACAATTTCACTCTATAGGTACTTAAGGAATGACGATCCTTAATGCTGAGCATTGCAATAGATGTAATCAATTCAAAGCAAACAATTCTAAGTTAACTCTCAGCACTGCAAACACACTTAATCATGACAGACCTATTACAGTCATTCTCTCTGCATGCTAAGCATAAGTGCTAGATTTATAAAGTCATAAGTCTTAGGTCTCATGTCCAGCAGATGCACACTCTCTCAGACGACAGTGAGCAAGTCAGGAACCTACAGAGGATTCTCCTGGGGTGGAGTTGAAGGCTGGCTGAGAAGATGGTCATAAGTAGAAGTCTTTTCCTCACCAGAGTCAAGAGGCTGCTGTAGAGTTTAAGAGTAGTGAGGATAAAGCAGAGGATCAGCCACATGAGAAGAGTTGGGCTGTCAGTCCAGGTCCTCATCAGGCTCTCAGGCTTGTGTGCATCAGTATAGGCTGGCTGAAGTTTGTTTTTTTTGCTCTATTATTTATAGTAAACTTTGGGAGCTTCTGTTTGCCCTTTGGGTCTCTATGGCTATTACCAGGTTTCTTAGTGACACCCTGCCTCTTAGAGTCCAGATATATGTCTGGTGATTTCCACCCTGATATCACACTCTGAGTTCACTCTGCTTTTTATCAGGTTTGTGGAAAGTGACTTGCTTTTATCAGGCTATGCCTGATAACATTATTAGAGGACTCCATAGGAGTACCTCATGGAGACTGCAGTTTTATTTTTAAAATTGAGTTATTTAGGCTAAGGCCCTTCTTAGGTTAAGGGCATCATTACACTCTCTGAAAAGAACCCTCTAAATTTATAAGACTAAGTTGCTGGCATTCAAATTGTTGGCCCTGGAGTGTTGAGGGAAAAACAAAAACCTTGAATCTCTTAATAAAATTTTCATCTTCACACTTCTACAAGTTTTAAAACAGAAAGTCTGTGAAAAGGAAAATGAAAAAGAAGACAAACTAAAAGCAAGATCCAACCCAACAGAAAGAAGAAAGTGGAAAAAAACTGGCAGGAAATTGAAATAAAATAATTTTAATACAATCTTAAAATATATTTTGCTCACATGTTGACAAAATATACAGAACTCAGAGATTCTTTAAAAGTAACCAAATGGAAATTTACCTTATATCTATGTACTAAAACAGTTTGGAACATTTTTTTTTCTTTTCATATTGTCTCAGATTTTCCATTGATTTCATATTATGTTAAATTATTTTCTAAGGATATAAAATTATATTATATATTGATTGATCTAGATACATAAATTTTGCACATTTCCTTTTCTAAATCCTTTAATTTTCGTTCAGATTTTCTTTTGGATTTTTTCATAGAAAAAAGGGAACCTTTAGGGTGCTAGTATTTTCTGTGTGCATAATTCTGTGAATATGTTATTATTTTGATGCATTTATTTTATAATAAAAAATTAAAGAAAGTAAATATCTAGTGTGTGTGTTTATATATATATATATATATATATATATATATATATATATATATATATAAAATGTGGTTTTTTATAGTCTACCCATATATATGTTCAAATGTATACACACACACACACACACACACACACACACACATACTTATAATCTCCTTAAAGTACAGACATTCAAGTAGATGGAAACATAAAAGCAAAGTTTATAAATTTTTCAGTTAATAAACACATAGAGACAGGGATGTTCTCAATAGAAGAAAGATATGGTAAGCACAAGGAATATTGTGCCCAAATTGCACAACATAAGTAACAAAATTTAAATAAAATATTACTAGAGTGAAGAGAAGAATTAACCACAAATAGATAATCTTATTATGATAACACACTCAATATTTTATGATCAGTTAGAAATGTTACTGTTACACTAACAGTTTATGGTACCACTCCCCCTAAAAACAAGGAGTAAAAAGTTATTTACAATAGAAAAGAGAGGAGAGGTACCTGATGGTTTTGCATCTCTGAATAAAATTGGCTTTGTAAGTTTCTACTACTCATGCTTTAATCATATCTTTTCTTTTGCAAGTTTGTATATTTATTTTAGAACAAGGGAAGAACTTAGCATGACATTTTAAGATTAATCTAAGTATAAACTATCACATTGTTGGAAGAGTTCTTTTCCCAAGTTCTTCTTTTGACAAATTAATATCAGTAAATAGGAAGGTAACTTTTCAGTAAGACAAATTGCAATAAAGATGCTACAGATTTCTTCTTCTTACACTGGCTAGCATACTTTTTGCTAAATTTAAAGGTCAAAGAATCTAAAATGCTTGGCACAAATAAAAGAATTGGAGCATCTATTTTTATTGATACTGAAGAATTTATTTTCAAGAAAAGATACATTTAAGGGTTTTTATAGAGGATTTTCCAAGCAAACATATATTATATATATATATATATATATATATATATATATATATATATATATATATATATATATATATATATATATTATATTCTGCAAAATATCAATAATAGAAGTTCTAATAGCAGGACCAGAAAATGAACATGTCCACCCATACATGTACTGTTATACACAGTTTTTTAAAACCTTTATTCTATTCTATTCAATTCAAATCATGTGTTTGTTCAATCTACCAATTTTCAAAAAAAAAATTCTCAACCATTATATATTGAAAAACAAAAACAAATGTACTTAAACTATCTATATTCAATATTTAGGACCTTTTCTTGGTTAAAGCAACTGATAACAGACTTTTAAAAACAATCTTTTCCTGTTTGGCTAAATAATTTACATGCATTACCCTACACTCTTTAGGAAAAAGTTCAATCACACAACTGATTTTTATAAAACATGATTAAAACAAAACACAAGAAAATAGAATGTACCTTGTGAGCCTAAATGACACTGTATTTGCAAGATAGTATAGACAGGAAAACCAAATGTGCTACTGTAGTCAAGATAACATAAATTGCTTGAGTCTCTCAGCCTTTTAAACCTATGGCTTCTGAAATTGTTGTGGAAATACACAAAAATGTCAGATGAGTATGTGTGGAAAGGCTCATCAATATCTTAACCATTCAGACCAGAAATAGCTCACCTTAACTTACATAGAAATTCCTTGGAAAAGATTGGTTGTATTCAACACTCTGTGAATGGTGAGGGAGAGGGTTGGGAAATGTCTCTTGATCCTGGCTATTATTTTTAGCTTGTCATATTGACTAGTTTCAACTTCTGGATCAGGATAAAGCTAACTCACATTCCAAGGTGGGGTTGTGGCATGATGGGAAAGGGGTTCTGTGCAAGAGGTGAAGAAAGTACCAATACAGGTTGCTGATGAATAAACTAGCTAAAATATTTAGAACTCTAAAAATATAGCCATTATTTATATATGAATCCTTTCAAATATTGTATTTAAGGATACTTAAACCTTAATGAAATTAGTTGACCTTATCTTGAGAAGATTTCTTTGATAATGATACTAATTATTAATAATTTAATGTGGTGAAAATTTTTTCAAAACCACATAAGAAAGCACTCTTTTGCAATTTATTTGTAGATTGAATAAAACTTCTGTTTCTTATTTGAATAATAATAAAATAAACTCACTAAAAAAATAGTATACCTAAATTAATAGGTAATTTATCATACAAACCATATTGGGAAGTAGAACATTGAAATCAGTGCTTGTATATGTAAATAAATGTTATATATGTTTATTTCTTTATGGTGAATTTATTAAAAATTTACTCTTGCTTCTTATTTTTAATGTAATATTTGATAAAGAATTTATGCAAACAAATTATTGATTTTATTAATTTTTTAGTTACATTTAGCTTCAGTGGCATTCATGATCTTTCAACCATAGACACTGAAACATATTTTTTAAAGTTCACATTAGAGAAAATTATTTTGGAGTCTTAAACATAAAATTTGACTCTCACATGTCACTCTTTTCAAAGAATATTATGATTAATTTATAAAACAAAACTATTAAAACAATGTTTTAATCATTCCATTTTCACATAAGTGTCACTGTGACATATTATTTTTATAATATATCAGAATTTTATATATATATGAACATATCTTTGTGGGCATATATGTAATGTATGTATATACTGTATGTTTATATAAGCATACATATTTAAACATATTAAATTACCTCCATTTAAATGAAAAGAGAACACTTTTCCACTTAATTATAGTTCAGTTCAGAGTCTGTGATCAGATCTTGAATTTTGCAAAGTAAGAATTTGAAAAGTATTTCCAAAAATATGCATGAAATCAAAGGTTATCACCCTAAGCCCAAAGTACTCAGGGCAGGGAGACAGGGGAATATGGGTACAGTCTGTTCACCATAGAGCTCTGGAACATACACGTGCATGTTATATGTAAAGACAATTCTATTATAAATTACGAGATCTCATTTAATTCCTCTCTTTGAAATTAAAGTAGTCATCTCAATTGGTTAACGGATTTAATCAGATGTAAAATTTGGAGATTTCATTTCCACTGAGTACAACTCAGAAATGAATTGAATGAATTGCTTTGAGTGTCTTTTGAAAAGATATAAATTCAAGAATTCTATATGCCAAAGATAAATCCTTTCATCATTATATTTCTATGATCACTTTCAATATGTATGCAATCATTTAATTTTTGTTTTATACAAAATTACTTCAGTTTGCATCTATTGTGTGATATACAGAACAATGTGGAAAAAATACTTTAAAAATCTTAACAAACTCCATTGGTGATGTATTTGTTGCTTCACATAAATTACATTTCTTTCTTTTTCTACTTAGTTTCTTTCTTCCTTCCTTCCCCTAACACTCATATTCATTCTCTCACTCTCTCTCACCCCTCCCTTTTTTCATTTTCTAAAACCTAAAGTGAGCATCCTTATTCTTTAAGGATAACTTCAAATTTTGGAAGTTTTAATAAAACAATCAATGAAAAGAAATCTGTACACTTTATCAGATATAACAAGTCTATAAGAACTTTTGAAGACCAGGAAAGAATATTAAAGTCATCTAGCAATGCTCTGGAGCTGTGCAGTACTATAACCCCCTATTACTATGAATCATATGTATGAGAATATTTATGTTTAAGTTGCATAAAGTCCAGTGAAAATAGAAGCTTAGTTTTTCAGTCACACTAGCCACATTTCAAGTGCTCAGTACTCACAGGTCATTAGCAACTATGGAATAGAACGGAGAAAATACTAAACATTTTCCTCTTTGCAGTGCTTTCCTAATAAAGCAGAGCATTAATAAGGTTTCAAGTCACTACAATTTTTAAGATATTAGGTACACATCATCATTGTTCCATAGTTTCTGAAATACTATAAATATCTATATTCAAAATTAAAATAATGTGAAATACCAATGGAAAGAATTGGTAATCAGGCATTGATTACAAAGTTATGTTTGATATTTACAAGTTTAATCAATATTCACTTTTTACATAAATTTTTACTGATTAAAATTTCTTTATCATTTGGTAAAATGATTTATCAAATGGTATTTTTTTTAAAAAAAATGGTAAATTTTTGAGAGTCATTCAATTAGACTAACCTAACATCTATGAATTTCAGGTTAGTTGATTCTTGTACAACAGATGGCAGACCTTGACTTCCAAAGAGTAAAAAGTCCATTCAGGCCTAGCAGTTACTCTTTAAACCTAGATTGACAACTATAGCTCCAGGTAAGTAAAAGTAAATTAACTTCTAATTAGTTCTGAATATCAAGCATCAATTTAGAATTCTACTATTCTATTAATTTTAGAGACTGATTCAGAGAACATGCACAACACAGAATATTAAATATGACTCTATAATTTTCAATTAAGCATTTTCCATTATAAATGTATTATTTCATAATCTTGTGATTAAAATTGAGAAACTTCTTATTATGTGCAAATTTTGTATTTTTTTGAAATATAAATCTTATTAGTTCTTTAATTTGGTGGCATTGATACATGAAACTCCAGATCTTACACTACTCAATGTATATAATTATGTAAAGAAATATATAGTACAATGCATTTTTATTGATCAGTTTAATTAAATTTTAATAGAAATATGAAAAGGGTATGTTGAAATTTTTATGCACAAAAATTTGGCTGTTCCTACAATCATTGAAATGAATCATTCATACAAAAGGGAAATGGTCATTCTTCCTGGTAGGAAAACACAGATATGGAAGTGTTGAATAAGGTGTGCCTTAAATATGAGCGCTTTCAATCCTGACCTCCTTGAAATGGAACTGATATTTCTTTTTATTTATTATATTAATTACTTCATTATTAGCTTCCAACTGAGTCAAAGGATGGAAAGTTTTAGAAACCTCTGCTTTTTGACTTATTAATATATATATTTCTCTTCATGTCATGATTTGCATTTTGTTTAAATCATTCTGAGAACTTACTGATTTACCAGGAGAGCAAAGTAAACTGCTCTAGAATTCAATTCAGGAGCCTGTGAAGCAATTAAATTCTAAAACAGACAAGCAGTAGGAGACTCTTTTGGCTCAAGAGAATAAATTAGAAATGATGTTAACACAGTGAAGTTAAAAAGAAATTTTAATGGTTTGGCTCAGATGGAGAGTTTGTGGAGACCAACAAAACCTCAGAATATGTATGTTCTAGAATTAACTAACTAAAAATCTAATTTGATATCAAATAGGATATTAAGAACACATGTTCTTTTTAAGTAGAATCTTCATAATTTGTGGTTATATGTCTCTTGTGACATAACCCAATCCAGATGAGATGAATAATAAAACCATATACATTTCACATATAGTTTAATCAATTTATATTATAAACAAAGCAGTGTATTGAAACACACACACACATACACAACACATATATATGTATGTACATGAATATAAGTGTACCTATGTGTAAATACATTTATTAGTCTTTTTTTAAAAATTCAGCAAATATATAATTGATTGTGAAATTTATAGTTGTTTTTTTTTTATTTTTAGAAAAACAGCAGAGAAACTGGTTTCTGTCATTCTAGAGTATACATTCCCATAGGGAGACAGATATTTATGTCAAAATATTGTAAAACAAATAGTGTATTATGATTTAGAAATGATGATAACATTTTTCAAACACTGACATGGTTATGAAACAATTACCTTTATCCTCTATTCTTATATTTGGTAATAGCTTCTTTAATTATGAAGCCCAGATTTCATGACTCATCCTTATATCTCTCACATGATGTCTTGAAAGTGGGCACCAAGCTTCCACTCAAATTTGCTTCCAACAAATTTAATTTGAATGGTCATAGATTGTAAAGTGATACTGTCAATACTTATAAAAAGAAAACTTTGGGGCTGGGGCTGGGGCTGAAATTCAGTGGCAGAGCGCTTGCTTAGCATATGTGAAGCAGTGGGTTTGATCATTAACAGCAAATAAAAATAAATAAATAAAAGAAAGGCATTCTTTCCATCTACCCATAAAAAATAATTTTTTAATTAAATTTTTAAATGAAAAAAGAAAACTTTGCATCTTTATATTCAACAGTCCTGAGAGCATCAGTTATGCAGTACTAAATCAGAAATAAAGACCATAGCAGTCAAAGAAGAAGGAGGATGAGAAGAAGAAAAGGAAGGAGAGGGAGTGAAAGAATGATCAAGGCTTCCTACGGAATCCAGGAGAATCAGAACCCCAATGATCTTGTTGTTGACATTTAGGGCATGGGTTATGTGGAGTGCATGGTGTGGGGCATGCCTTGGCCCAAAGTCCCTCCTTGCCTCACTTGAAGCAGCACCCAGGGGGGTTTTCGGTAATGGGCGGCAACCCAAGGAAGCACCCTGCAGCACCTGGGCGAGCATTTGAAATTTATTGTGTTCGGCCTTGTGCTTGCGGCACTCTATTTACTAATCCTGGTTGTGAAAAACCTTAAAGGCTACCGTCAAGATCTCAGTCTGGGGGGTTGGCAGGGACTTGTTTGAACTTTTTTAGTTTGGCCTGGATGTCGGAGTAGCACTGCAAGAGGAAATATGTCATAAGGACATGATGGCACATCTGGGGTTTCGGGATCTAGGTTAGTAAACTGCTGAAGGGCTTTTGTAAGCCAATCCAGAAATTCTGATGGGGTCTCCTCTAGCTTTTGAGTAATCTCTTGTAATTTTTGGAAATTGACAGCCTTACATGCTGCTTTTTTGAGTCCAGCAACAATACATGCAGAGAATTGGTCCCTACTCTGTATGCCAGCTTGTGTATTATAATCCCAGTTGGGAGTTTGATCTGCGGCAGCAAGTGGCCCCAGAGGGTGACTGGGATTAACTCGGTGAGTTTCAACCACATTGGCTTTGGCAAGTTCCCAGACTCTGGTAAGTTCCTCAAGAAGGAGAGTATTAGCCAATTATCACCATGGTGAGTGTGGCTATAAGCCTGGAGAACCCATTGAAACTCTCTAATGTAAGTGGTGGGATCTGTGGTGAATGATCCCAACCTTTGATGTAGTTGCATGAGGTCATTCATAGAGAACAGGAAGTGTACCTGGATAATGCTCTCAGGTCCACCAACCTCTCTTAAAGGGGCCATGGTTTGTGGGACTAGGGAGCGGGATCTATTTGGGGGGGACTAAAGGTGTCAGGGGGAGCAGGGGGAGCAGACGAGGGAGGTCGGTGGGGTGGGGGTTCATCTGCTGGATCAAAAGGAGGGTCAGTCGGGTCATTAAGATAAAAGCACAGGTCTGGGTAAGAACGAAGAAGAGAAAAAACCTAAAAATAGGGGATCTCCTTCCACTTTTTCGAGTGCTCGCAGAAGTTAAACAGATCTCTGAGAATTGCAGGATCTAGGGATCCTCCTGGTGGCCATTGACTTTGATTGTCCAACTTATAGTCAGGCCAATCTTGTGTGAAGAATTTCATGAGAGTCTTGGGATTTATATCAGGAGTAAGGGATAGCCGATCCAGATTAGCCAGGAGGCATTTTAAGAGGGAGTCTGCAGGAAGGGAAGAAGAGGTCCCCATCATGGTCTCTAAGAAGGAAGTGGGAAGGTGGGAAGGGTCCAGACCAGAACAGAATTAGATGAGCCTCCTCACAGGCATCCCCACAAGGGGAGCTCAACCAATATGACTCAGGAGAGTCGGGGCCGGGAGGATGGTAGAGTCGTCACCCGAGAGTCCAGCTGGCAGGCTCAGAAAGGCCAGAAGTCATGGACCACCTGGCACTAGGCTTTTTGGTTTATCTAGGCCAGGAGAGGGACAAGGGTGGTGTGTGTGTGTGTGTGTGTGTGTGTGTGTGTGTGTGTGTGTGAGAGAGAGAGAGAGAGAGAGAGAGAGAGAGAGAGAGAGAGGAGTCCCTGTTTTTCCACCCCTCAGGACCTCTTGCTCATGAACTGGGTTCCAGAGAGTCCACAGTGATTGTGAAGGTTGTGGTGGGGTGCATTCTCTCCTCCCGATTGGGCTTCAGAGGTTTGCTGGACGATCATGGTCAAAGCCCCTGCGTAGCCTGTCTGAAGTTGGATACCTGATAGGGGAACTCACCTACTGAAGATCTGGTGTTGTAAGCAGCGCTCCAAAGAGTGGATGAGGATGGCAAGCCTTGAGAGAAGGGGCCCTCAAGCAGCAAAACCCCTTTCCTGGGTTTTGGCACCAATGAAAGAATGATCAAGGCTTGCCATTGGAGAAAAATGAGGCAGCTCGGCATATTAATAGAGCCTGGGTGGTTTGACAGTTGAAACAGTTTAACAATTTAATGGTTTTGGGCAGCTGGCTTGTGGTGCATTCTAATTGGTGGGTAAGGATCATGTGAGTCAGCAGGGCTTACCATTGGACGGCTCTCCTTGGGGTATGGGGAAGTTAGTCTTTGGAGCCAGTGCAACTCCCAACAGGGAGAATGTAAATAAGAAGAAGGGGGTGAAGAAGGAGAACTAGAGGAAGAGAAAGAAACAGAACCAGAGGGAGAGAGAAAGAGAGAGGGAAAATACTTAATATAAAGAATTGTTAACTGGGTATTTGGTTACTATCTACATAATTGGGGAAAAATATACTCTAAGATCATGAGAGCATCAACTGTAAAATAATCACTAATTCTAGTACTAGAGGAATAAAGAAAGTTCCAATTATTGAACCACAACCTTCTGGTAAGGGCCACTGAAGCTGGAGATGCCTTGCTGGTGTTAATGAACCTCAGCAGATAATAAGAACCTTCTCCCCCTACCCTATAGAACTGGCAATCATATCTCTGGGGTTGAGTAGTGCTGGGAGCCATCAGCCAAGTAGGTATGACAATTTCCTTGCCAGCGTACCCCCATGTTTCTTTAGTGGAAGGACTCATGGAAATAGGACATTGTGCAGGACATTGCATGTAAGGTGACCATGCTCAAGGACCAGGGCGCATCCGTGTTTAGTGTGTTCCTGGTTTAGCATAATAGGAGATTAGGGTGTTCCCCCTTTAGAATAGGGCGTATCCTGCTGCTGAGTTCCTCTGAGTTCTTAGGGTCAGACAGTATATTTTGGGAGACAGAAGCCCAGGAGTAGTGGATTTGGGCAGAGAGTGGATTTGGGCAGGGTGTGGATTTGGGCAGAGAATGTGGATTTCCCCAGAGCGTGTTTGTAGACGGCCAGTGTGAGATCGGGAATAAAGAATTGCTGTTTGAATCTACAAGCTGTGTGGTGGCTCCTGATTTGTGCCCAGCCAGAGACTGCGGCATTTGTCCATCAGATCCAAATTCACCCCGAATGTTAACGCCTGAAGCAAGAAAGGCATTAAAAATTATTGAAACATATATGGAAAATATACATTTGGATAGAATTGATATAAGTTTGCCTTTATTATTTATTGTACTACCAACAAAAAATATTCCTACAGGAGTATTTTCGCAAGAAGGTCCATTATTGTGGATACATTTATCTTATTCTCCTAACACTATTCTTACTAGGTATCCTGAGGCTGTAGGACAACTAATACTCAAAGGAATAAAAGCAGCGAAGGGAGTGTTTGGAATTTCTCCCAATAAAATTATTACTCCATATACTATGGATCAAATTGATGAGTTAGTTAATGAGTTAAATACTTGGGCAATAATCATGTGTAAATCTAATGTTTCATTTGATAATCACTTACCATCTAATCTTTGTTGTCTTTTTGGTCTAAGCATCCTGTAGTTTTTCCAAAAATGACAAGAAAAACCCCTATCATGAATGCTCCAAATATATTCACTGATGGGTCAAATAATGGTACAGCAGCAGTAGTTACCCCTGATCAAACTTTTACATTTTTAGTACCCAAACAATCAGCTCAAAAGATAGAGCTTAATGCAGTATTACAAGCCTTTTTAATGTTTAAAGATTCTGTATTTAATTTATTTTTTGATAGTCAGTATGTAGTTAATGCTATAGTATCTCTTGAAGATGCTGGTAGGATTTCCCCTTCTTCTACTGTTTTCTCTTTGTTTTCCACTATACAAAGTCTAATCTGGGACAGAAAAGATCCATTCTTTATAGGATATATTAGGGCACATACAGGATTTCCTGGAGCCCTTAGTTTGGGCAATGATTTAGCAGATAAAACTACACATGACATACATATTTTCTCTACACTAGAAGAAGCTACGAGTTTTCATAAAAAAATTCCATGTTAATGCTAATACTTTACAAAAGCATTTTAAAATAACTAAGGAACAAGCCAGATATATAATAAAACAATGTCAAAATTGTGTGACCTTTTTACCACAAGTTAAACTTGGAGTCAATCCTAGAGGTCTGATACCTAACCATATTTGGCAGATGGACGTCACACACTTGCCAGAACTTGGAAAATTAAAATATTTACATGTTACAGTTGATACTTCTTCCGGATTTTTGATGGGCTCCCTTCATGCCGGAGAAAAAACTAAAGATGTTATAGCTCATTGCTTACAAAATTTTGCCACTGTGAGCGTTCCTAAACAGTTAAAAACTGATAACGGTCCTGGCTATACCTCTACCTCTTTTAAACAATTTTGCTCATCATTTGGTATTACTCATATAAGAGGAAACCCATACAATCCACAGGGACAAGGCATAGTTGAAAGAGCTCATCAAACTATTAAAACGTACTTATTAAAGCAAAAAGAGGGAACTGGAAAGGGGTATATATCCCCCAAAGATAAATTTAAAATAACGCTTTTTACTCTAAACTTTTTAAATTTGGATTCATCAGGACTTAGTGCTGCGGAAAGACATATGTATTCAAAAAATGTGCATAAGCCTAAAGTTCTTTGGAAAGATTCTAACAGGACAATGGAAAGGTTCTGACCCAGTGATTGTCTGGAGTCGGGGCTCCATTTGTGTGTTTCCACAGGGAGAACTGCAGCCGATTTGGATTCCAGAAAGACTAACTAAAACGATTTCTACAGATCGAAAAGAAGATGATTTAACTCAAATCCATAACAGCTGATATCCAGAACTCCAGCTTGGCCATTCTTACATCTGCAACAGTGATTAACCAGAATGCCTTTTTCAATATCTATTTTATTATTGCATTTTTCCACATCATAAGGTTCTATTTTTATTTTTTGAGCTCATACAAACCTAGGTTAATGTTTTTTTTGATCAGTTTTATTTTTTGACTATGGAGTTTTTAAACATTGCAATGGAGATTTCACCTAGGTAAAGCTACAAGGCCTTTATTATTATCTTAGGTGTTGTACGTTTGTTTGCACATTGGTGTTTTGTGTTATATGTCTGTGTGTGCATATGTCCATATTTCTTATATGAGGAGCGCTCATGAAAAATGGATCCAAATTATTATTTTTTTTATTCACATAATTTAAATGGCTTAATTTAAATTAGGTAAACAGCTGTTAAGCATTGTTCTTAAAGGTGGTTAACAGATCTGCTTGTTTACTAATTTAAATCAGGTAAACAGCTGTTAAGGATTGTTTTTTAAGGAGGTTAACAGATCTGTTTGTTTACTTTCACCTTTCCTTTTCATTATATTTAATAATTCTTTTCAGGATAATGTCTTAAAAATGATGCTAAAAGCATCATTGCCAGAATTCCTATCTTCATCCCAATAAATATAACTCAACAAGTATGCTCAATCAAGGAGTCAACTTACTTTGGGAGGAAACGGACTTTGGGAGGAGACGGACATATTGATAGATTCCTCCACTTTGAACCGCTTGCAGAACTTGCCTGGACTATGTAACTATCGTCTAGTGCAGCAAATTGTGGTAATGCTGGCATATCTTTGCTGATGGTGTCACCAGTGATGCAATTTTTATTTCCTTGCCAGCGCACCACATGTTAATTGTGGTAATGCTGGCATATCTTTGCTGATGGTGTCACCAGTGATGCTATTTTTCCAAAGGAACTGTCAATTGGCTTGGTGTCGTGGCATTTCTGTATCCTCCTCCCTTCTGCTAGTGATGGTCTAAATTTGGGGGCCAATGGCTATATGCTGGACCAGTAGTCAGTGACGGGTATGATCCAATTGCAGTGGTATCAACCTAAGACAGGAGGCTGACGCCTAAAGGTCAGTTGCCTAAAGGTCAGTTTTCAGATGATGGGTAAAAACCATATGTTGAATTGGACAACCTACCAGGCACGGTCCTTAAGCCACATTAACCTCACTCCCCCACTGGCACCAAGGCCAAATTTGGGGGCCAACATAGGTGAGGCAAAGAACCTCACCCCCCCACTGGTGCATAGACCTATCCACAAGTATGGCTGTATGCTGGACCGGTAGTCAGTGACGGGTATGATCCAGTTGCAGTGGTATCAACCTAAGACAGGAGGCTGACGCCTAAAGGTCAGTTTTCCAATGATGGGTAAGAATCATATGTTGAACTGGACAACCTACCAGGCATGATCCTTAAGACACATTACTTGTTGTTTAATTAATCAGAAGGGGGGAGATGCTGGGAGCCATCAGTCAAGTAGGTATGACAATTTCCTTGCCAGCATACCCCCATGTTTCTTTAGTGGAAGGACTCATGGAAATAGGACATTTTGCAGGACATTGCATGTAAGGTGACCTTGCTCAAGGACCAGGGCGGATCCGTGTTTAGGGTGTTCCTGGTTTAGCATAATAGGAGATTAGGGTGTTCCCCCTTTAGAATAGGGCGGTTTAGCATAATAGGAGATTAGGGTGTTCCCCCTTTAGAATAGTATCCTGCTGCTGAGTTCCTCTTGAGTTCTTAGGGTCAGACAGTATATTTTGGGAGACAGAAGCCCAGGAGTAGTGGATTTGGGCAGAGAGTGGATTTGGGCAGAGTGTGGATTTGGGCAGAGAATGTGGATTTCCCCAGAGCATGTTTGTAGACGGCCGGTGTGAGATCGGGAATAAAGCATTGCTATTTGAATCTACAAGCTGTGTGGTGGCTCCTGATTTGTGCCCAGCCAGAGACTGCGGCAGAGTTGCAACTGACTGGATATTTGTCTTTGAGGTGAGACTCAGTGACATTAGTTATGCAAATGCTGGAAAATTGAACATGAATTTAGAAGTGACTTGCAGTTGTCAAGGGGAGGCATTGCTGAACTGCCTGACAGAATGAGAAACTGCATAGGAATCCTTTGTACTTCCATAGGAAATACACATTTGATATGCCTTTAGTTTGCAGAATTCCAGTTTTAGCACACCAAACAAAAATTCAGAAATTTAGTTTCTAATCTCAGAAAGAATTGCTTGGTCAGTGGTACAGCAGTCAACTTGATAAAATGAAAAGATGAGTTAGAATTAACAAGAGATTGTGTGACTTGTATGTGATCTACCTTGAAAGTGCAGTTTTGTTCAAGCTCCATCTGTGAATTTTGTGTTCTAAATTATTTAGTTTGTTCACCTATTTAATTAAAGAGAAAACATCATTTATAATCAGACTATCATTTTCCTCCTTGCTTTATTTATCTCATATGAGTTTCTGTCCTTCCTTCCTTCCTTCCTTCATTAATTTATTTATTTTTCGACTAGCAATTGGACCCAAGGCATTTTACCACTAAGCTAAATACCCAGCCATTTTATTTCTTATTTTGAGACAGAATCTTGTGAAATTGCCCAAGCTGGCCTCAAACTTACAGTCCTCCTGCCTCAGCTTCCTGAGTTGCTGGAATTATAGGAGTGCACCAATATACCAGTTTGAAATGTCCAGTTTTTAAATCTATTTGAATAATGTTTTGTCATTATCCAGGATTACAGTTAAAGTCTTACCATTATTCAATTCCATCTCTTCATGATGACAATTCTGATCTAGATTTTATTACCAATACCTTTCAATACCATATATAAATTTAATATGTAAATTTAAAATTTCATATATAAATCTGAAAATGTAAAACAGATAAAGTATGTGATATATATGCATACATACATATATATAAACTTTAACGGTGCTGGTGCCTTTAAAATTTTACATAGTATATTCTGTTACAACATTGTAACCTGTGTACCACCATTAAACTATAATGTCCTGGAGAATTAGGCATGTTTTCACTTTTATTTCAAGATCCTGAAAAATGCATGACATATGGCAAATAATGAAGTCCCATTTAAAAAAATAATAATAATTAAGATATCTAAAAGAAATCTCCATTGATGAATGTAGGCAATTAAATAGGTATTTCAAGATGACAGATATTTTATCAGTAGTATTTCTGCTGAAAGAATGCTGAGAATAAAAGTAGTCATAAGTAGATATAACTTCAGATGTGAATAAATAGACACTTTATGTATAAAATTTTATGTCATACAAAGTTTATTTTTAAATAAATACACAAATCAATATAGAAACTTGATTTAACTTTAAGATGAATGTATACCCAGAAAAATAATGAAAACAACAAAAACATAACTATACAAAAATGTATTCATTATAATAAAATATTTAATATATATATTTTTTATTAATATGTTCTAAGCCCAACAAGACACGTTGAATGTATATAATATAGATAATATTATTTGGTTTAAGCTGAGAAGGAAAATAAATTTTAAATTAAGTGGATCTTCCTGTTAAATCTAAGCTTTTAATAATTACTTTATGGAGAATATAAATGATTTCACTTTATTAATACAATTTTATAAGTAGAAAAAGTGGGTCAGGAAGATGTCCCCATGTGGAAAGAAAAAAAGAATAAGTATCATAATACAATACTTTTTCAATGGATTTCTACAAAAGTTATTTCCTGTAGTCTTCACAATTATCTTATGTACACCCTATTAAGGATCTTATTTCCAGTATTCTGTGCCACATAATGGTTAAAAAATCTGTCAAAGCAATGAGTTACCTGCAGAACACAGGTTCATTAAACCTCACATACTTTATGTGGGAAGACTCTGTTATTAGAAAAGCCACTTGTTTCAATCAGCAGGTCATACTCTGAAGGATTTGTGTGTGAGTGTGTGTGTGTGTGTGTGTGTGTGTGTGTATGTGTGTGTGTATGCGCACATGCCTGTGAGGCTTGAGTTCAACCCAAGGACTCCTTCATGTTAAGCCAGCACTCTTTTAACACTGCGCTGTACCCTGAGTCCCGGAATGGGTGCTCAGGACAAGGCAACTTCAAGGCTGGGAAAATTATAGCATCAAGACATGTGGTGAGTAAATGATTTCTTCTATTTCCCTCTCTCTTTTTCCCAAAACTATATATATATTCAGAACTTCTGAAACTTTCAAACTTCTGAAAATGTGGAATCTAATCCAGCAATATATATATATATGGTTTTCCAAATTCAGTTCAATCACTAAACTCAAGAAAACCCTTATTTTTCGATATTCAGGATCTTGCCATTCTCTATAGGTGAAATGTCTCACTGGAAACATAATTCAAAATCACTTTGTTATTCTTACCAAATTGTGTTTTTGGCAAAACAATATTTTCCAAACATATCCTTAGTATTATAAAATTATAATAAGTATGATAATTAAGATGAAAATAATCACTCATGCAGAAAATAATTAAGAGGAAAAATCAAGTGCACTTGAATGTGGAAGATTTGTGTAAACAATGAGAAGTTGCTGACATAGATATTTGTTTCTGACAGAGAAGATTTTACACCAGAAACAGTGAATTAATTTACTATTCAGAAGGAGCACCACTGTGATTATTATTTCTTTGTCAGGGACATGAAATGAAGGAAGAGATGGTGTTTAGAGAAGAAAACAATAACACAGGCTTACAAAGAAAAAGATCAAATTTTAGAAAATAGGAAATTTATTATGAAATAAGAACTCTTCCTAAATTACTTAATTCCAAAATTATTTTACAAAGTGAAATTTTTAAGGTTTAACTATAACTAATATAGAAAGATAAAAGCAGCCTTTACTAACAAGCAGGAAGAAAAATAATTTATAAAGATTTATTTCTCTTCAAGGTGGGAAAAAAAAGAAATCACTTGGGAATGAGCAAGAAAACAGTTTAAGACTTATGCCTGAATTCCACATATGTATTAAAGATTTGTAGAATATAATTTTCACATATAGACTTCAATAAGAACTAAATGTAGGTATCTAAATTCACTTTCATTCAAACTATCATTCAAATTATAACACACTCAAAAATATGTACATGCTCATTTTCTTTTACATGCATAAACAGAGTAGTAAGCATCAATATTTTATAAAAATATTGAAGAAGCAAGAAAAAATGCATCTATATATAATAAAAGGAATAATAAGTGGGTATAAACAAAGAGAGCTTTTCAAATCAACTCTGCATCAATCAACAAATGAATATTAATAATGTACTGCTTTAAAGAACTGCATCTAGAAAGTGTTAATTGAAAAGAAAGAACACTCTGTTTCTTGCAAAGAATAACAAACATTTATTCATATACATAACCAAAAATGATATTTGAAATATTTGTCAAAAAAATTACTAAAAATGATAATTATAAAAGCCACCACAATGATATAAGAATCATAAATTTATAGCAATATGAATAGAAATTCTAAGTTTCATTATTTTGACTGGGCACAGCAACATTTTCACAATCCCAACAATTTGAAAGTTTGAGTTGGGAGGATCAAGTTCAAGGAAGTTCAAGGAAGTTCAAGGCCATCCTCAGCAACTTAGGGAGAACTTGTCTTAAAATAAACTTAAAAATAACCAAAGAGCTGGGAATATAGCTCAGTGTTGGATTGTCAGTGGGTTCAATCTCTTTGATAAAGAAAAATAACAAGAACAAAAAACCATTATAATTTTTATTAATATACATTAATTATATGCAACAGTAGGATTCTGTGTGATACTTCTGAAGATGCTTATGATATACACTGACTTAATTCAATCACCCTTTTCAACCCAGCATTTCCTGACTCCTACACCCTACCCAATTTATAATAATCCCTGTTCTACTTTCTGGTTGACAATTTTTAGCTTCCACAGAAGGTAAAGAGCATGTGGTATTAGTATTTATGTCTCTGGCTTATTTCCACAATTACCTTCAGTTATATCCATTTTGATGAAAATGACAAAATTTTATTCCTCATTATGGCTAAGAAATATTTCATTGTGTGGGTGTGTCTGTGTGTGTGTGTGTGTGTGTGTGTGTGTACCACATTTTTTTCCATTAATCTGTTGATGGCCCCATGGTTTACAAGATACCTCTTTGGTATATTGATTTTGTTTTATTTGTGTATATAACCACAAGTGAAATAGAAGGATCAAATGGCAAATATATTTCAGATTTTTGGGGAACCTGCATATCGTTCCCCACAATGGATATAGTAATTATACTTCTGACGGGAGTGTGTATTTTCTTCATATCTTCACAAATAGTTATTTATTTATTTTTGATAATAGCTATTATAACTGGTACAAGGTGGTATCTCAGTGTGATTTTGATTTTCATTTCCCTGAAGAATAATTATACTGAACATTTTTCATCTATTTGCTGCCCATTTGAATTTCTTGAGAAATATTGATGGTATTGTGGCTAACATAATTTTTTAAATATGTTAAAGACAGAAACTGTATTATTTATCAAGAATCTTCTCTGTACTATATTGTTTTCCAATGTGAGTTCTTGAACCTTTTCAATAGTAGTTCGTTACTATATTTTTTTAACCAAAATAATATGTTGAGTACTACTTGAGTTTCTTCCCTTTGGGGAATATAATACTGATCATGACAAAATTGCAGATCTTGAAGAATTTACATTCTGGTGAATAATACAGATAATTAGGCACATAATTTTATAGGGAGAGTATAATATTATGACTATAAAGTTATTCTAATTTTTTCCGTGACTTTTAGTTAAAATAATCATTTAAATTTAAACAGTCTCCCATCAAGTGGTAAATTAACTAAGATATGAAGAAAATAATGGGAACTGAGCTGATTCCATGTAGGTATATGAGACTGGGACTGGTGTCTCTTGATAAAAACTATTTATTTTTTAACCTAGAAAGGCTTGAATTTCTAAGGTTCTGAGGCTAAATATTATTTTAAATATTTACTCTTAACTTTTAGGTGGACACAATAACTTTATTTTACATTTATGTGGTGCTGAGGATTGAACCTTGTGTCTTGTGTATGCTAGGCAAGCACTCAATCACTGAGCCATACCCCAGCGCCTCTAACGCTAAATATTATCTAACCAAAGTAGAGCATCTATAGCAAAATGTGAATACATGTTGGGTGTCAGAAGTGTGCATTCACTAGAATTTTGAAAAAAAAGTAAAACTTCACATACATAATGATTATGACTGATGTTGTTCACTATATATAGAATAAATGGCTTGATTCTCATTGAGTGTGGAAGTGTTATGCATCCTTTTCACCTTAGAAGTATTATGACTTCTCAAAATGCTGCCAATTATTGTATCAGCCTTTAAACCACTAGGATTGAACATGAGCCAACACCATAAACAATGTCAGCATAAATTTAATGTTTCAGAAATTTGGCCTCAATGAAAAATATTTAAAATGACTTCCACTGTCATTCAAGGTAGAAATTCACAATTATCCCAAAATATAAGTTTTTATCCCCATCAAAGTTTTTATTCCTTTATTTAATCTAGTAAATTTTGAAAACATAACTGTGTCAGATTGATAATTCACTATAAGTGACACAGAAAGTTCCAGTATTTGTGGGGGAGTAGTTCTTGGATACATAGGGATATTTAATTTCTCTTATTAATTTTGATGAGAGAATGGAGCAATGGAAAAACACTGATGTTCTTTGAAATAATTCTAGAGATTTCTCACACTTGACTTAGAAGGTGATCATGGACCAAGTGTTATTTCACATGATATTTTAGAAATGAATAAAAATAGGGTAAATACCCATCTTCACATGTTCATACTATTTAGGAAGTCATAAAGATCAGGACACACTTGTGTATGTGCAAGATTACTATAGTTGAGGAATTCTTAGATGAGAGATAAAGGTCAGTAGTTCAGGCTTATTGCTAGTCAGTAGGCAAAAGGATCAAGGTACTAAGTGTCATACTAAGGAGTTGCATTTTGTTCTAAGTTATTGGAGAGAAATTAAAAATTGGAAACAAGTTAAAGTGGAAAAATATCCTTGTAATGAGCATCCTTGAAATGTATTGATAAGGTATTAGAAAAAAATCACAATTCATTTCTGGAAAAAAAGTCAGGCAATAATTTTAATAATGACTTGGGAGAGTGAAATGGTATCATAAAATGCTAACTGGAATCCAGAAAAGATGAGTAAATTTGAAAAAGGAAAAATTTTATGAAAAAAAGATTAATATAGGATGTTAATTTATTGAATATTTTAAATAAGGGCAAATTGATAGTCAAATGTGCAACATCAGAAGTTACTGATATCTATAGAGATTCTGCAACACAGAAGGAGTAAAAGTGATAGCAGTAAAGTTTTTCAGGTTTGTTCATGTTCTGTGTTATTTGTGGTCACTTATGTAATCTGTTAGGTATTGTTAACTATCTTAGTCTAAAATTCAAAATTAATGTAAGGAGTCTAGATGGAGATATTATAAAACATAAAAATCAATAGCATCTCAATTAAAGAATAGTGAAAAAATGAATGAGGAATGAGATTATTATCAAATCAAGCAAAGAAAAATGGAGGGATGACAATGGGAATATGTTAACTATATATAAAATTATTTCTGAGGACATCAATTTAAATTACCCTGCATTTAATATTTTTTTTAACACAGAGAGCCACCAAAGGAATAGAGAAATACATCACAAATAGAAATCTATCATCATACACAAAAATTTTAAAATTTTAAGCCAATTATAATTTCTCAGGTTTAAATGTGAAATGAAGATTTTATGTCAAAATTGATGCCATTCTAAATTATTCCACAATTAGCTTTACAACCAAATCATGTAAATATGTTTGTAACACATCCTCTCTCAACATAACTAATGTTATACAAAGTCAAATTTTGAGAAGATTATTCCTGAGTTAAATAGAGTATGGCCCAATTTATTTTGTTCCATGTAAATAAAGTGAGTAAAAATAAACAATAATATATTTTACATAATTACATATTTCCTTCATTTAGTGACAATAAATTTAAAATCTATTCACTAGAATATGCAAAGATACTAAAGGGAATATGACAATTTGAGCACATGATAAACCTAAAAATCTGATCTCAAATGAAAGTGACAACACAAAATGCCTCCAGGCAGAACTTCCTTTTTTACCAGATCTGTGAAAAATAAAGTAGACAGCTGAATTCCAGGGACTAGGCAGGCTTATATTCTAATGTGAGGAAGTTGACAGGTAATCCAAACTTACATCTGATTCATTTGTAAAATAATTTAAAGGGCAAAGGCACTGAAGGTATAGACAACAAGTAATTGACAATATAGCCATATCATAGCATATCTTGTGTGATTGTTTAAAGTTGTTAGAAGGGATTAAACCTAGGGGCACTTAACAACTGAACCACATTCCCAGTCCATTTTTATTTTTATTTTGATACAGGATCTCACTAAGTTGCTTAGGACCACACTAGATTGCTGAAGCTGTCTTTGAACTTGCAATCTTTAGGCCTTATACTCCCAAGCCTCTGGGATTACAGACATGCACCACTGCTACCAGCTTTGAGTTTTCATTGAACTATAGATAATATGAAGAACATTATATGGTTATAATTAAAGAGTTCAATGGATTTTCACAAATTGAGTTAACTCATCTTAAAAAAAATCCAGATAAAAAAATAAAATGCCAATAAAATGAAGCTAGAAAACAGGCACTTCAAAACATCCTTGGCAAAACATTACATGAAGAAAAAAATGAAAAATAACAATGAAACCCAACAGTGAGAAGTAGTACAGTAAAGGAAGAACTAATCAACTGGAAAAACAAATGAAGTTAAATAACAAAAATAAACAAATATGGCTGGAAATACAAACCATATCTCAATAGTAACCCTTAATGTTAATGGCTTAAACTCACCAATTAAAAGACATAGGCTAGTAGACTGGATTAAAGAAAAAGATCTAAAACTATGCTGCCTACAGGAGACTTATCTGATAGGAAAAGACATACACAGACTGAAGGTGAAAAAGGTTGGAAAAAATCATACCACTCACGTGGGCCTTGGAAGCAAGCAGGGGTGTTCACACTTATATCAAATAAAATAGACTTTAAGACAAAGTTAATCAAAAGGGATAAAGAAGGATACTACATACTGCTCAAGGGAACCATACACTAACAAGTCATAACAATCATTAATATATATGCTCCAAACAATGATGTAACTATGTTCATCCCACAAACTATTCTCAAGAGTCAAATAGACCACAACACAATTATCATGGGTGATTTTAACACACCTCTCTCACCACTGGACAGATCTTCCAAACAAAAGTTGAATAAAGAAACTATAGAACTCAATAACAAAATTAATAACTTAGACTTAATTGACGTGTATTGAATATATCAACCAACATCAATCAGATACACTTTTTCCTCAGCAGCATATGAATCCTTCTCAAAAATTGACCATATATTAAGTCACGGGGCAACTTTTAGCAAATACAAAGGAATAGAAATAGATACTACCATGCATTTTATCTGATCATAATGGAATGAAATTGGAAATAATGATAAAATAAAGAAGAAAAACTCCTACATCACAAGTAGAATGAACAATATGCTACTGAATGAACAATGGGTTAAGGAAGACATCAAAGAGGAAATTAAAAAATTCTTAGAGTTAAATGAAAACTCAGACACAACATATCAAAATCTCTGGGAAACTATGAAAGCAGTATTAAGAGGAAAATTCATTGCATGGAGTTCATTCCATAAAAGAAGAAAAAACCAACAATTAAATGACCTCACACTACATCTCAAAGTCCTAGAAACAAAAGAACAAATCAGCAGCAAGTGCAGCAGAAGGCAAGAAATAATTAAAATCAGACCTGAAATCAATGAAATTGAAACAACAACAACAACAACAAAAAAGAAAAAATTGACAAAACTAAAAGTTGGTTTTTTGAAAAAATAAATAAGATTGGCAGACTCTTTGCCATGCTAACGAAGAGAAGAATAGGGGGAACCCAAGTTACTAGCACATGGGATGAAAAAGGCAATATCACAAGAGACACTACAGAAATACAGAAGATTATTAGAAATTATTTTGAAACCTTATACTCTAATAAAATAGAAGATAGTGAAGGCATTGATAAATTCCTTAATTCATCTGATCTATCCAGATTGAGTCAGTAAGATACGCACAACTTAAACAGACCAATATCAAGTGAGGAAATAGAAGAAGCCACCAAAAGATTACAAACCAAGAAAAGCCCAGGACTGCACAGATATACAGCTGAGTTTTACAAGACCTTTAAAGAAGAACTAATTCCAATACTCTACAATCTATTTCAGGAAATAGAAAAAGAGGGAGTACTTCAAATTCATTCTATGAGGCCAATATTACCCTGATTCCAAAACCAGACAAAGACACCTCAAAAAAAGAAAACTTCATACCAATATCTCTAATTGATATAAATGCAAAAATCCTCAATAAAATTCTGGCAAATCAATACAAAAACATATCAAAAAGATCGTGCACCATGATCAAGTGGCATTCATCCATGGGACGCAAAGTTGGTTCAACATATGGAAATCAATAAATGTAATTCATCACATCAATAGACTTAAAGATAAGAATCATATGATCATCTTGATAGATGCAGTAAAAGCATTTAACAAAATACAGCACCCCTTTATGTTCAAAACACTAGAAAAACAAGGGAAAACAGGAACTTACCTCAACATTGTAAAAGCTATTTAAGCTAAGCCTCAGGCCAGCATCATTATAAACGGAGAAAAACTGAAGGCATTCCCTCTAAAATCTGGAATAAGACAGGGATGCCCTCTCTCACCACTTCTATTCAACATAGTTCTTGAAATACTGGCCAGAGCAATTAGACAAAAAAAATTAAAATAATATTTATAGGATTGTGAACCACTTGAATCTAATGTATGAAATATGATATATCAAGAGCTTTGTAATGTTTTGAACAACCAATTGAAAAAAATTTAAAAAAAATATTTATAGGAAAAAAGAACTGAAATTAGCACTATTTGCTTATGATATGATTCTATATGTAGAAGACCCAAAAAACTCTACAAAGAAACTTCTAGAACTAGTAAATAAATTCAGCAAAGTGGCAGGACATAAAATCAACACCCATAAATCAAAGGCATTTCTTATATCAGTAACAAATCCTCTGAAAAGGAAATGAGGAAAACTACCCCATTCACAATATCTTCAAAAAAAATGAAAATTGACCTAAAAAAGAGGTGAAAGATCTTTACAATGAAAATGATAGAACCCTAAAGAGAGAAATAGAAAAAGACCTTAGAAGATGGAAAGATCTACCCTGCTCATGGATAGGCAGAATTAATATTATTAAAATGACCATACTACCAAAAGCACTATGCAGGTTCAATGCAATTCTGATCAAAATCAAAATGGCATTCCTCATAGAAATAGAAAAACCAAACATAAAATTCATCTGAAAAAATAAGAGACCCAGAATAGCTAAAACAATTCTAAGCAGGGAGAATGAAATAGGTGGTATCTCTCTACCAGACCTTAAATGATACTACAGAACAATAGTAACAAAAACAGTATGGTACTGGCACCAAAACAGGCTAGTAGACCAATGGTACAGAATAGACAACACAGAGACTAACCCACAAAATTAAATTACCTTATATTAGACAAAGGTGCCAAAATCATGCACTGGAGAAAGGATAGCATCTTCAACAAAGGGTTCAGGGAAAACTGGAAATCCATATGCAACAAAATAAAATTGAATACCTATCTCTCACAATGCAGAAAACTTAACTCAAAATGGATCAAGGATCTAGGGATCAAACCAGACTCTGAATTTAATAGAAGAAAAAAAAACCTAATTTCACTCATGTGGAGCTAGACCCCAACTTCCTTAATAAGACACCTAAAGCACAAAAATTAAAGCCAAGAATCAACAAATGGGATGGATTCAAACTAAAAAGTTTTTTTCTCAGCAAAAGAAATAATATGTGAGGTGAATAGGGAGCGTACCTCCTGGGAACAATTTTTTACCCCTCACACATCAGATAGGGCTCTAATCTTTAGGGTATAGAAAGAACTCAACAAGATAAGCACCAAAAAAGCAAATAATCCAATCAATAAATGGGCCAAGGACCTGAACAGACACTTCTCAGAAGAGGATATACAATTAATCAACAAATAAAAGAAAAAATATTCATAATCTCTAGCAATCAGAGAAATGCAAATTAAAATTACTCTGAGATACCACCTCACTCCAATAAGAGTGGCAGATATTATGAAGACAAACAACAAATGCTGTTGAGGATGCAGCGGAAAAGGTTCACTCATACATTGCTGGTGGGACAGAAAATTGGTGCAGTCAATTTGGAAAGCGGTTTGGAGATTCCTTGGAAAACTGGAAATGGAACCACCATTTGACCCAGCTATTCCTCTTCTTGGACTATACCCAAAGGACCTAAAAACAGCATATTACAGGGACACAGCCACATCAATGTTTATAGCAGCACAATTCATAATAGCTAAACTGTGAAACCAACCTAATTTCCTTTAGTGGATGAACGGGTGTAAAAAAATTGGCATTTGTACACAACGGAATATTACTCAGCAATAAAAAAGAATAAGATCATGGCATTTGTAGGGAAATGAAAGGCATTAGAGAAGATTATGCTAAGTGAAGTTAGTCAATCCCAAAAAAACAAATGCTGAACATCTTCTCTGATATAAGGGGGTGACACAAAATGGGGTTGGGAGGGATATCAAGGGGGGAAGATTACCACTAGATAGGGAATAGAGGTGGGAGGGAAGGGGAGGGAGAAGGGGAATTGTATGGAAGGTGAAAGGAGACCCTCATCATTATACAAAATACATGTGTGAAAATGTGAATTTGGTGTCAACATACATTATATGTAATCCGAGATATGATAAATTATGGTATAATGGTGTATTAAGAATTGTATTGCAAAAATAAATGAATAATAAAATAAAATAAAATGCCATTTCATCACAGAATCTCCTTCCTAATAATTATTTTGCTTCTATTCAGGTTTATACTCATTTCAAAGTTTATAATTTATAATAAAGTTTCTAAGAGTAAAGGGTAACCCTTAATATATTTTTGAAAATCACATAAATATAATCCTACCACTTACGCAAATTGAAATTTCTCTATTTTCAAGTTTAGTTATAGTTTATTCTCACTAAAACATACTATGCCATCAATATACTATTATGTATTTATTCGCTTTACTATTTATAGACATTTACATACTTTCCATATTGGGTCTATAATAAACAATGATGCTATTAACATTCTTTTAGTAAAAATATGAGATCATTTATACTGAAGATATCACCATTAGTTTTTAAAACACTGCATAAAGAGAAAACACTTGTGAGAGATGAGGGTCGCATTATCTTCAGTTGGTAGTTGAAGGACATAAAATTCAAGAGGATTAACTAAGACGTATGGAAAATAAAATAAAAAGAAAGAACAGAGTAAGAACAAGTAAAACAAAGTAAGAACAGTGAATCTGGTTTAAATCTGGTTTAAACTTGAGACAGCTTGTCTCAGGAGAATAATGAAGCTTTCAAAATAATTAAAGTTAATATCTAATCAAGAGTAAGAGAAAAATTGTTCATTAAGTGTTAGGGTCTGTAAACAAGACAGGATGGCACCTGGGATTTTGCCAGAGGGAGTGGTTTGTGAAGTAACGCCAGGGAGGCATTAAGTGTGGAGATTCCTTATTGGTTGACTGCTGTATCTAGTTTATGTTAATTAGATAAGCTGTGTGGAATGTATAAATACTACTCCTGTCCTACAATAAACGGCTCCCACTCCTGCTGTATCAATCTACACAAGTTCCTCGTCACCCGCCTGGTTAGTTTGCCCAGCCAGACCGGGCTGTGGCAGATGGTGGCCCATAATGGAGCCCCGGGACACTAGGGGGTAAGTGACAAAAAAAAAAGCTGCCCGTCCCTAGATAGTACGGGAGCAAATCTGCTCGTCCCTAGGCAGATAGGGCAAGAGGAAAAATGGCCATTTCAAGAAAATGGAGAAGATTGATACAGTATGTTTGTGTCTTGTTTTGTCTTGAAATGTTGTATTGTCTTTGTGACGAAAATATGAAAGGGGTGAGAAGTAAATTACTAAGGGAAGGAGGCACTCCAGTGGAACCAAGAGCAGTTGGGGACATGTGTTAATGGAAGCCCAGGAACTCTAGTCAGAAAGAAGAAAGTTCAGAGGAGGAAGGATTATCAGGAAAAAAGTTGCAACAAAAGGCTATTACTGAATACTTTTCATTACCAGAGGTTGCGTGAATTGATGCTGTGGCTACCATGTGTGCCAGCAGGTCATGGCGCAGCAAGGACTTTCCAAGCGGAGGGAGTTGGCTCTTCCCTGCCCCCCACCCAGGGAACTGGATGCCACTGTGAGAGCCCAAATCCAGACCTGACCTGGAGGCATAGTCTCGCAAGCTCTTGCTCCCTGTGCCTGGTGGCAGTGTGAGTCCGGGACTCTCCCTGGGACTCTCCCTGGACTCTCTGTAGGGCCATCTGTGGCTGCCCCGGATGCTGCAGGCAGAAGAAGGCTGCGTCCCTGAAGTTTGATCATTTCCAAGGCCAGTAACTACAATGGTTCTCCCACACCTGGAAGCTAATGAGTAATGAGCACTATTAAGGCCTATTTCAAATGTAAAAAACCTGGAGATAATGTACTAAATTGTTCAGAAGGTTGTTTTCTTAGTGGAATGCTACAGGATTTTCTTTAGCATCATTGCGGAAGTTTCTGCCTTTGTCCCAGTGCTGGTGAGGATGAAGGTGGAAGAGTTTCCAGTGTTGCTGAGAACTTGACGAGACTTTGGATCAAGCTAGCTGCCTGCAGAACTTACCCGGACTGTGATTTACCTGGACTGTGAGTTAATCTATTGAGGCACTGTTTTACCTGGACTGAGACAACAAACTGTAATCTACAACAAATTGTAACTCAGTATCTTTGCTAATGGTGTCATTGCTGGTATAATTTTTCCAAGGGCTTCTTGCATGGAGCCATCAATTGGCTAGGTATTGTGGCATTTTGTATCCTCCCCTTCTGCTTGTAGCAGATTATTTATGGTGTTTGTGGAAAAGCCACTATGGTTGTTATTTAAATTAAACAAAAGGGGGAAATGTTAGGGTCTGTAAACAAGACAGGATGGCGCCTGGCATTTTGCCAGAGGGAGTGGTTTTTGAAGTAACATCAGCAAGCCATTAAGTGTGGAGATTCCTTATTGGTTGACTGCTGTATCTAGTTTATGTTAATTAGATAAGCTGTGTGGAATGTATGTATACCCCTCCTGTCCTACAATAAATGGCTCCCACTCCTGCTGTATCAATGTACACAAGTTGCTCATCCCACCCCCCCACCCCTGTTATTTTGCTGCAGCCGCACAGCAGAAATTAAGAGAATGATTAACTTTTCCTTTATACTTGGATCTTACACAAGAAGCAGATTCCAATATTTAAAAACCTATAACAAAGATATTTCACATTTTATTTATATATCATAATTATTTTATGAAGGTGAAGGCTTCCAAAGTGATAGCTTTGCAAATATAATACATGCATTTTGGATAAGAATAGAAGAATTAGAAGATAGGTGAATGAAAAAAGAGGGAGAAAATGAGCGTATTTTCAAAATTTCATCAGAAACCTTTTGTTTGTCTGAATTATAAAAACATTTTAAGCTTAAAATATAATTATTACCACTTGATTAAGTATAGACTTTGCTGTTCCCAATTTGGGGCTTATATGGTAAACTCAAAGACATCTCCAAAAAGTCATGATATAAATCTGTGCATTGTAAGATGAATAAAAAATAAAGAAAAAATGATGAAGTCTTCTAAATATTAGTTGGCCAGCAAATGTACAAATATTTGTTTATAAATCAAAGTGAAAATTAAAAAAAAATATTAACAATGTTTTATAAGTAAAATATTTCAAATTACAAAACTCACAATCAGGTCTTTTCATAGAAAATAACATCTTAAACCCAATGATTTTGAATTATTTGCTACAATATTTATTTGAGGAAATATCCTGAGAAATGATTCTCTGTAAAACACATAAATATGCATTTTCTTCTCCTCTTTGATTAGAATCCTTTGGTGGAAAAGCAATTCATAGAAAATCAACTCCATTTGAGCTGGTGTCTACATTTATCTTCTTTCCTAAGTGGTGTTAGTATTATGTGTCCATGTAGATAATCTAGGACACACAAACCACTAAGAATGTCAGCAAACAATAATCCCATCAATTAAAAAATCTATGACCATTAATCAATCACAGGTCTTTTCTGTTTGGTTCATAATTGTTTGAAATTTAATGAGATATTTACATATTCTCTCTCTCATTTTGCATACTATTCTCAATAATTAATTTTCTTATGGAAGGACTATTTCATAAGCTGCATACTTTGGCTATTTTTACTCCAATTGTCAATCTTCTGTAATCCATATAGTCAATGTATACAAAATAGTTTGAGTATTTAAATGTACTCACAAAATACTGTTCTTTTTTCAAGCTTGTAAAGCCCTTTTGTGTTTGATTGTTTTGTGCAATGGCCACAGATTTTAAACTGTTCTTAGCAAGAAAAAGACAAAATTACATCTTCTCTTTTCTGTTCTAAAAATAGTGAGCTCTCACTCCCTCATAACTTTTAATTATGATTTATTTATTTGGCCAGAATGTCCTGTCCAATTTCAAGAACACATTCTTATATCTTTCTTTATTTTGGACACAATAACTTTGATTAATCAATTAATCAATCTATCTATTTATTTATTTATTATTATGTGGTGCTGAGGACCGAACCCAGGTCCTTGCAAGTTCGAGGAGAGCACTCTACCACTGAGCCATAACCCCAGCCCCAAATTCTCACATCTTTATGTCACTATTTGTACAGTTTCTAGAACTTCAGAAATCTTCTGTTACTATTTGGAAAACACTGATTGTATTTTTAGACTAACAGAAGTGTAGTAAAACAAACTCCTGTTCCTTATCAGGGAGAAAATCTTCATTATATTTAGTTCTCCTATAGATTTTGTCCATAATCTGAACTGTCCTCTTGTTATTAGTATTTCTCTCAAATATCAAATTGTTACACACAATTGTATAAATAGGGCAGTAAACACTGCAAAGTTAATTATTTCTGATTGCACAACTGTGACCATTATCACACAGAGTGAAATAAAGACACCGATGTTGTGGTTGGACACTGGTATTGCTGTTGTTCTCCTGTGATATCTGCAGTGAGGTGGGAAGATATCTCCACATAGAGTAGAGCATGGAACAGAAGTCTCTGGATCCTTGGTACTCTGCTTATTCATGGCAGTTCCATAGGCACCTTATTTCCTCAAAATTCATTAGAACCAAGTGTAATTCAGGATCATTGTTGGAACTGTAATACTGCTGGTGTGCAAATAATTAAAATTTTTTATCTGTGATTTAGAGGTCTCTGCTATATATATATGGAATATTTATTTTTGTATTTATAAGTATATATATATATATATATATATATATATATATATATATATATATATATATATTCATTACATCAGATCATCAGATCTTTGGTTTAAACATGTATTTAGGCAATAAAGTGATTCAAAAATTAGATAGAGCATGTTATTACCACATTTTAAAATGAATTAAAATTTTAAGAAGATTAAATATATTATTTATTCAGTAGTAGCTCTTTTTGTTTTGTTTAAATTTTGTGATGAATTATGGCTAAATGCAATAGTGTTACTTATAAGAGAGAACATGTCTTTTAAAAATGTCATAGATTCTAAAAATGGGACTCTAGTATTTTGGTAACATACTATTTTGTACATTAGTTTTCTCATCTGTAAATGTAATCAATGAGTGTGATTATCTCTGATAGTTCTTGCAACTGTTGAATGAGTGAACACATATAATTTTATTAATCAGTGCTTGACATACAGTAGTCTCATGATATTATATTTTGGTTTTACACTTCAAGAACTTATCCTTGCTCTCTGTATCTCATTTTACATTACAGATTTTCATCATTTCAATGTACCTCTTTGCTACTCACAATGCAATCTAGGAATATTTGTATCAATCAAAAAGTTGTTACAAATTAAGAATTTTGGTTATAAACTCAAACTACTGTTTCAGAACTTAAGTTCTCATGATGAGTTAGGTGATTGCTATGCACATTACAATGTTTTTAGAGCACTGATATAAAAATAGGGGTGATATTTCTAATTGTTCTTTACACAAATGCATTATAATATCTTTGAATACCTAAAGTATTCCACCAGTATCTCTTTTTTAATTTGTTAACTTCCTAAAGAGGTTTTATTTGGATAATTTAAAAAATACATCTTTAAACTGAACATTTTTTAAATTAAATGGATTTTTATATGAAAATTTAAAACTATGCTTAAAGAGATAAGAGCAAAGAAGTAGGAGAAGGGAGAACAAGGAAGAGGAAGAAGAAGAGTCATCAAATTGGCTTTAAAGGTTCTTTGATTGTTCAAAAATGTATCAACCTAAAAATCATATTTTTTCTTTGCTCTTTGATTTGATTTGTGTTCTGCTGTTTGAGCATATGTGAACGAAAAAAATGCATGTTTACAGTCTTTGATTGATGTTCATTGCAATTGTAGAACTACAGAGGCCATTGCAAAGCACTGCCCAGCACTTTTGTGCTTTAAAAAAACAGGCAAAATGGGAAAATATGAATTATTGCAGACTTTCCTAGAGCAAAATGCACCAGAGTGCAAGCTAAGTAATCGATGGTTCAATGACGTTCACTCTATAGAAAGAGATTTAGATTATGATATATATGAAATAAAATGCCTTAGATTTACTCACTGCACAAAGTCACCGGGAGGGCATCATGAAAGGAGGTCAATACTCACTGCACAAAGTCACCTGGAGGGCACCATGAAAGGAGGTCAAGTGAGGGATCGATGATGAGGTGCTGCTCAGAGTCTGGTAGATTCCTAGGTATCACAGGATAGCATGATTGCAAGAATTATGTGTGGTTTTGCTGGGGAAGAATTTGTAACACCACTCAAGAGTAATGTTCCATGTGTTTCTTCGGTGACTCATTTTTTATGATCCTGCTTTACTCTCTGCTAGATGAAAATAATTATTTATAGTTGCTCAGTGTGACCTCTCATATTCAGAAACATATGTATGTACAATAATTTTTAAATTAAAAATTATATATTAAATATGTTTCTAAAGTCATTTTTCAGTAATATATTTTGTTGAGTTATCTGATAAGTAAGAACCAAAACAAAAACTCTGATTTTAGAGTTTAGAGCTAGGGGCTCAAGGCAGGGCTTCCTGTATGCTAGAGAAACTCTCCACCTCTTAACTATATCCAACTCTTTTTATTTTATTTTGAGAAAAGTTCTCCTTAAAGTATCCAGGCTGACCTTAAACTTGTGACCTCCCTACCTCAGCCTCCAAAGTAGCTGTCATTTCAGGTATTTGCCAGAACACTTGGCCCACCAGAAACTTAAATAGAACTCTGACCAAAAAGTATTTATGTATTATGTTACCACTAATTATTACCATGCAGAACAATATTAGTAATTTAATTGAATGTATATTTCCAGTTAAAATTATTATGTAATATTATGTTTAGAACACTAATAGTGAGATAGTTTACAATTAATATGTTAGCAAAAAAATTCCACACTTGGAGACCAGATATATACTTTTAAAAATATATATTTTTAGTTGTAGATGGACACAATACCTTTATTTATTTTTATGTGGTGCTAACATTTGAACCCAGTGTCTCACTTGTGGTAGGCATGCACTCTACCACTGAGCTCCAGCTCCAGCCCCAGATATATCTTATAGTAATAGGTAATTCATCATATTCAACTGAATGCATTTTTTTCAGTTAAGTTTAGATTATGATGCACATGAAATAAGATGCCTCAGATATACTCACTGCACATAATATCACATAAATTCTACAAATAGGGAAATGATTCATGATTTCATAAACAAACCCAAAATTCCATCAATTGTTAAAAAATATAGTCAAACCAGTTCAGAATGGTAGTGCTAATAAGCCTGAAATTTCTTAGAAAGGCTTACTTGTTTTTAACCACCTTGTTCTAGTTGAGCTCATAATTACCACATAAACATGGCTGACTCCTTTTTATATTTTCTACTCATCACATTTCCTAGGAATAAAATATTAAATGAGTACCTTTCATGCAAACCTCAAAACTATCTCAAATTCAATGTGGAAGACTAGAATTTATGAAATCTTCCTGATGATAAGATGAATTCAATTTTCCATTCCAAATAAATCATTAATTCAATTGCATTCATAGTTTATTTTCTACTGATACCAGACAATAGTACCTTACCTACCATTATGAATTTATCGATTTTAAGGTATGTTCTCTATATATCTTCTACATAATGATTATTTCCCTAAGCATAATCTTTTGCCTAACTTCTGCAATAGTTTTTATTATCTAGTCCAATCTTACCCTTCTTAAAATATTTTTTTACGTTTCAGTTATAGTAATGTTACAATCTGCACTTGATCATGATCTCAACATCTTTTCCTGATTTTATCTGTAATATTTGAATATTCTGTTACCTACTTTTCAAAGCTTGTTTAACAGTATGTATCAATCATGTTTCAATAGTGAAAGGAACCAGCAGGTAAGTATGAGATTTGTGACAAGAAAGTTGCGCAATATAATTGTGAGACTGGTGCAGATTACTATACAGTTGTTTCTTTCATCTCTTATTAGGTATTGATGTAAACTGGAAAGATATTTTGAATTGGTGGTAGGAACATAAAAGTCTGTCCTGATATCTTACAACAATGGACTGGAGTATCTATCACAACTTATTGCCCCACTGAGTTTTTTGATGAATGGATCCTGTGCAAGTCCAGATCATTTCTCAAGGAGCTGGCTACACTTGCCTGATGCAGAAGTCTGCGTGGTGAGCGAGGATCCAGCATAAGGAAGTTCAGTTGCTGCTTCATTCTAATGAATTAAGTCTTCAGATCAGCAGCTGTAAGTGCAGCTGTATAATAGCTACTATATTCTTAAAACTCCCCAAAATATCACAAAAATCTTCCCTTTAGCCAACCCTAATGGAACACATACATGGAACAGAACTGTGGAAAATATAATTTCCTCTAGCCATGATGACACATTTCGAAACCATAACGAAGATATATTACACATTAACCTTCTGTGATTCCTTTGAATTTAAATTATATTCTCCTGCTTTGGGCACTTAGGCTATTTCACAGAATTTCATTTTTCTGAAACAATCTCTTCCCCAATCATCTCTGATCACTCTTCGACTTTACTCATTTTGTTTTGTTTGGATAATAATTCTATAGTGTATCTGTCAAATAATTATTTAGTTGTATAATAGCTTACATAATTAACTGCCGGGGTCCAGCCCCAGCGGGGTCCAGGGAGTCCTGAAGGAGGAGTGGCGTCGGCGAAATGATGAGACAGGAGTCGTTCCGTTTGAGCAATCTCCAGAGAGAGAGCTAAAACTGCTTTCTCTGGGTCCCCTTTTTATTACAATTTTTCTCATCATTATAGATTCACAATACGTCATTGATTATATAATTTAAAACTTTGCCAAGACATGACATTTCCTTAACCATGATTGAGAGCACACCGATCTACATTCTTCCAGGATATGACCCCCAGCTATACAATCATCAAAGTACAAAATCATCAATAAAACATGTCACCAATTTACATCCTTCAGATTTTCCCAAGATTTACTATTTTTCCCAAGATATGTTATTTCCTTATTAACTAATGCCAAACTACGTAACCAGACTCTAAGTCTCCTAGTCAATCATTAACCTAAAGTACACTTGTACTTTATTTCTAATTCAAAATTCCCATCTAAAAAAGTCCCTTTAAATCTTATATTTAAAATATCCTAAAGTTTGTGAATCATCCTTAAAACATATCAGAAACCTATACAACTTAAAGACTTAAGAATTTCTAAACTTAAGAATCCAAATAAAATAATATTTCTAACATTATTTTAAAACTGTGTCTTATAAAGCTATTTTAATTAATTCCTAAATTTATTCTCATAAAACTGGTTGAGCTGCTTTCTCGAAGAGTTTCTTTGTTTCTCAGTCAAGGTACACTAGTTCTCAAAGAGTTTGTTTCTCAGTCAAGGTGCACTAGTTCTCAAAGAGTTTGTTTCTCAGTCAAGGTGCACTAGTTCTCAAAGAATTTGTTTTTCAGAGGATGATTGTTGTCCATTATTAGGTTTGTCCACAATGTACTAAGATAGAAGAATAGCCTTTTACTTTGTCCTTGATATGCTGAGGGGTGGGTAGAACGGCCTCCAAGGCTTGAACTACCTGTTCTGTTCTAGCCATCTGAAATTTAATTTGTTTGGCATTTAACATACTCATGCCTCCTGTGAGAAACATAAGCATGAAAATGCAAAGTCCCAATTACATAAAAAAGGGTCTCATGGTTTCGGTTACCCACCAACCAACGTGGCTTTGCCAGCATTCATCCTCACTGTGACCCTGTCAAGACAGTGGGAGAGCGGCTTTGCCAACACTTTTTCTCACTGTGACGCTGTCAAGACAGTGAGTGGGGGATCGCCTCCACCAATTAACAGTTGATAAATCTCAAGCCAAACTCTCAGAATCACCCAGAAACCAAATAGCAAGGTGAAAATAAGGTTAAATACTGATTGATCTCATATAGTGTTTTTATTTTAATACATCCACTGTTGGTAACATTTCTATATACAGTACTTTTAAACTTCCAAATTTTCCTATCATTGAAGGCAATAAATTTGTTCTCAGTGGATTTAAACTTTATTGAAAGCATGGTGATTTTCTGGTACCATGCCAGCATTTGTTTATATAAGTATTTATTTATTTTTAATTTGTTTTAGTTAGTTATACATGACAGTAGATTGCATTTATGCACTTTGATATATTATACATACATAGATGTGATATAATGTCTCATCTTTCTGAGTATACATGTTGCAGAATCTTATTGGTAATATAGTCACATATATACATACAGTAATAATTTCTGTTTCATTCTACCATCTTTTCTATGCTCACATCCCCTTGCCTCCCTTCCCATCACTTCTCTCTACTTAATCTAAGGTAACACTATTCTTCCTTAGTGCCCTCCTCCTTATTGTGAATTAGTATCTGCATATTAGAAAAAACAATTAGCCTCTGGTTTTGTGGGATTGGCTTATTTCCCTCAGCATGATAGTCTCCAACTCCAACCATTTACTAGTAAATGCCATAATTTCACTCATCTTTAAAGCTGAGTAATATTCCATATACCACATTTCCTTTATCTATTCATCTATTGAGGGACACCTAGATTGATTCCATAGTCTAGCTATTGTGAATTGAACTGTTATAAACATTGATGTGGCTGCACCCCTAGAGTATGCTAATTTTAAGTCCCTTGGATATTAGCCAAGGAGTGGGATAGCTGAGTCAAATGGTGGTTTCATTCCCAGTTTTCTGGGGAATCTCCACACTGCTATCCATAGTGGTTACACCAATTTGCAGTCCTGCCAGAAATGTATGAGTTTGCTTTTTACCTTGCCAACATTTATTGTTGCCTGTATTCTTGATGATTGCCATTCTAACAGAAGTGAGATGAAATCTTAGAATAGTTTTTATTCACATTTCTTTAATTTCTAGAGATGTTGAACTCTTTTTCATAAATTTTCTGATCATTTGTATTTCTTCTTCTGTGAAGTGTCTGTTCAGTTCCCTAGCCCACTTATTGATTGGGTTATTTGTTTTTTGGTGTTTTTTGAATTCTTTATATGTCATAGAGATTAATGCTTTATTGGAGGTGCATGTGGAAAAGATTTTCTCCCAATCTGTAGGCTCTCTCATCACATTATTAATTGTTTTCTTTGCTGAGAAGAAGCTTTTTAATTTGATCCCATCCAATCTATTGACTCTTGATTTTACTTCTTGCACTTTCTGAGTCTTGTTAAGGATGTCAGGCCAATGAATTGAAGATTTGGTACTGTTTTTTGTTGTATTAGGCACAGGGTCTCTGTTTTAGTGCCTAAGTCTCTGGTCCACTTTGAGTTGATTTTTGTGCAGGGTGAGATAAAGAGGTTTAGTTTCATTTTACTACACATGGATTTGCAGTTTTGCCAGCATCATTTGTTGAATAGGATATCTTTTCTACAGTGATTGTTTTGGGCACCTTTGTCTAGTATTAATTACTGTATTTATGTGGGTTTGTCTCTGTGTCCTCTATTCTGTACCATTGGTCTACAGTCTATTTTGTTGCCAATACCATGCATTTTTGTTACTATAGCTCTGTTGTATAATTTAAGGTCTGATATTGTGATGCCTCGTGCTTCATTTTTCCTGATAAGAATTGCTTTAGCTATTCTGTGATCCTTATTTTTTCAGATGAATTGCATGACTGCCTTTTCTATTTCTATGAAGAATGCCATTGGGATTTTAATAGGAATTGCATTCAATCTGTATAATGCTTTTGATAGTATGGTCATTTTTACAATATTAATTCTTCCTGTCCAGGAGCATGGGAGATCTTTCCATCTTCTGACATTTTCAATTTCTTTCTTTAGCATTCTGTAGTTTATATTGTATAGGTCTTTCACCTCTTTTGATTCCCAGGTATTTTATTTTATTTTATTTGAGGCTATTGTGAATGGAGTAGTTTTCCTAATTTCTCTTTCATTGGATTCATCGCTGATGTATAGGAATGAGCTTGATTTATGGGTATTGTTTTTGTATTCTGGTATTGTACTGAATTTATTTATTAGTGCTAGAAGTTTTCTGGTGGAAGTTTTTGGATCTTGTAGATATAGAAAAATGTCATCAGCAAATATTGATAGTTTGAGTTCTTCTTTAACTATTTGTATACCTTTAATTTCTTTTTTTTTTCTAATTGTTCTGCCTAGAGTTTCAAGAATGATGTTGAATAGAAATGGTGAAAGAGAACATCATTGTCTTGTTGCAGTTTTTAGATGGAATACATTCAATTTTTTCTGAATTTAGAATGATGCTGGCCTTGAGTTTAGCATATATAGCTTTTACAATGTTGAGGTGTGTTTCAGCTATCCCTAGTTTTTCTAGTGTTTGGAACATGAGGGTGTGCTGTATTTTGTCAAATACTTTTTCTGCATCCATTGAGGTGATCATATCATTCTTATTTTTAAATCTTTAATATGATGAATTCCATTTATTGATTTCTGTATGTTGAACCAACTCTGCATCCCTGGGATGAATCCCACTTGATTGTGGGGCAGTGTATTTTTAATATGATTTGTATGCAATTTGACAGAATTTTATTAAGAATTTTTGCATCTATGTTCATCAGGGATATTGGTCTGAAGTTTTCTTTCCTTGATGTGTCTTTGTTTAGTTTTCATATCAGGTTGATACTGGTCTTAAAGAATGAGTTTGGAAGGCTTCTCTCCTTTTCTATTTCATGGAATACTTTGTTAAGTTTTGATATTAATGCTTCTTTGAACATCTTGTAGACCTCACCTGAGAATCCTTCTGGTCCTGGGCTTTGCTGCATTGATAGGATTTTGGTGGCTTTTCCAAATTCATTACTTGAAATTGATCTGTTTAAATCATGTATGACTCTATCTGATGTGTGAGGAGTAAATATTTGTTCCCATGATGTAGGCTCCCTATTTACCTCTCTTATTGTTTCTCTTGCTGAGAAAAAAACTTTTCAGTTTAAGTAAGTCCCATTTGTTGATTCTTGTTGTTAACTCTTGTGCTATGGATGTCCTATTAAGGAATTTTGAGCCCTTCTCATTCAGTTTGGGTAGGTCATATGTCTCTAAAAATTTCTTGATGTCTTCAATATTTTCTATTTTTTAGAGTATAAATTTTCAAAATAGCTTCTAATTATCTTTGGTATTTCAGATGTGTCTGTTGTGATATTTCTTTCTTCATCTCACATTTTAGTATTTTAAGCTTTCTCTCTTAGCATGGCCAGAGTTTTATCTATTTTGTTTATTTTTTTCAAAAAGACAAAACAAACTTTTTGTTTTGACAATTTTTTCAATTGTTTCTTTTGTGTCTATTTCATTAATTTCAGCTCTGATTTGTATCATTTCCTATCTTCAACTGCTTTGGGTGTTAATTTGTTAGGTTATTTATTTGTTGACTTTTTATTCTTTTATTGAATGAATTCACTCAATGTAATAAACTTTTCTCTTAGTACTGCCTTCATAGTGTCCCAGAGATTTTGATGTTCTATCAGTGATTTCATTTACCTCTAAGGGTTTTTTTTTATCCTTGATTTTTTTCTACTATCCATTCGTTACTTTTTGTGTATTATTTCATCTACATTTGTTACAGTAGCTTCTATTTTTTAACTTTATAGTTGATTCATAATTTTATTCCATTTGGGTCTGATAGAATGCAGGGTACTATCTCTGATTTTATAGTAATCTTTAATTTTTATGTTTTAAATTAAGGTGTTTTATATGTCAGATATGCCATTTATTTATGCTTTGATTTCACTGGTGTGTTATTCTGTGTCTGATATGCCAAATATTTATGTTTTAACTGGTGTGTTATTGTAGAAAATAGTAGATGAAAACAACACTTTACAGAAGAATAAAAACTTCACTGAAAGAATCTAAAAGTGCTTTAAAATCTTGAATATATTCAGTTCATTAGAAATTTATTAGAAAACAAGCCAACTCAATAAATTGAGAAGTCCCTGAATGTCTTGGTGTGTTGCTTCTATTATTAAAACTTAAAATTACCAAGTTTTCATAGAAAATAACACAAAACAATCTCCCAGGATGATTAAAATGCAAGCTAAAAACAGGATGAACTGTAGTCAAATATCAAGCAATCCCCTCTACATAATTTGTGACCTCCAAGTCTCTAGTATTATGGTGAAATATGAAAAGTCTTTTGAAGCCACTATATTTCTCTGGAAAAGAAAGTAAAATCTTATGCTTTGGGAAAATTTGCTAAAACAAGAAGGAAAATTAACAGAAAAACTTTATTTTGTTAAAGACTGACTTTATTTAAAAAAAAATATGAGCCTATTATGTAGTTACTTGTTAATTTATCTCTATGGGAAACATCTGTATGGGTTCCAGCAAGGATTGCTCTATGATATTTTCTCCTTCTTTGCCACTTCAAATGAAAAGTGTAATTTTAATAATAGAAGAAACTTTTGTGAAAAATGAGAAATGTTCACTGTATCTGAGGCTACTGAGTAAAGGACAAAGGTCTATTAAAAATAGCAAATAATCAAGACCAACAAACATTAGCCAAATTGAAAGACTGAAACAAGGTAAAAAAAATTAACCTGATGCAGATGATTATGCTTATGTATGTTATGTGTATTATTACTATTGACTTATTTATGCAAATTAAGTTTTGTTAGCCATCAAATACTATGTACATTATTAACAATATATATGTTGAAGTGCACATTTTAAAATCACATATTGTCTCTTTAAACTGAAAACTCTTTTACTAAGTAAGAGGAGATTACTTTGTTCAACAAATATTTTTATTTTCACTGACAATGTGCCAGGTACTATTCCAGAAATCAGATATGTGTTTTCACCAAATAAACAAGGATAATTGATCTCTTATGGATTAAATTCTAGAATAAAAAGTCTAAAAGATAACCAATAAAAAGTTAAATGTATACAAAATAGATAGCAGAATGTGATAATTGCTTTACAAAAACAAAACGTGTACAGTAATGTAAGGGGAATACAGAGTACAATTCATAAGTGATAAATTATTGAACTTCTACATGGGTATTTAGTGATGAATTTCTTGGTATTATTTGAGTAAAAATTGGGAGAAAAAGCAGAAGGTAAGTTAGCCTGTGTGTGTACAAGAAGTTGCCCCGTTCTGTTATGAAATTTGTTGTTTATAATCATCTCTAATGATTCTTTGTATTTCCATGATATCAAATGCAATATGTGTGTCTTTTATGATTTTATTTATTTGAGTTTTTCCTTTTTTCCTAGTCTAGCTAAGAATTTGTCAATTTTGTTTATGTATTCAAAGAAATAGCTCTCATTTAGTTTACATATTTTTGTATATTTTTCATTTATTTTTGCTCATGTCTTCACTCTTTCTCTCTTCCTACTAAATCTGTTTTCCTTTGTTGTTGTTCTTTTTCTAATGTCATGAGATACAGCAATTCATTGTTCACTTGGGATCTTCCTGTTTTTTCAATAAAAGCATTGATCGCTGTTTTTTATATTCATTGCAACAAATTTTTTAGACCATCATATGATCTGTCCCAACAATGTTTGACACACTCTTGAGTACAATGTGTAGTCAGCAGTTTTGGAATGTTCTATGGATGTCTGATAGATCGATTTGGACTGGGGTACAATATAACCCTGCTGTTTCCATATTGGTTTATTTTTTCTGGATGATCCATTAATTGCTATAAGTAAGGTAATGAGCTTCTTTACTAATATTGTATTGTAGTCTATCTCTCACTTTAAGTCTATTAATACTGCTTTGTATACTTGGGTGCTCCAAAATTGGGTAAATATATATTTAGAATTTTTATTTCTTTTAATTTGATTCTTATATCAGTATACTTAGAGCTTTTGGTTCTCATTCTCGTTTTACTTTTTTAAATTTAAAATCTATTTTATCTAACATAAATATGATTACTCTTTTCTTCTTTTGAATTCCATTGGATAGAATTTCTTACTCTACCTTGTTACTCTCAATCTACATGTGTCCTAAAGAAGTTTGAAAAAATAACTATTCAGTGTGTGAGAAATTATGTGTGCATATACTTTGTGGGTTTTTTTGTTTTTTTTTTTGTTGTTTGTTTGTTTATTGATTTGTTTTGTTTTTTCTATGAGTCAATTAAATAACTAACATTGTCAAGTGACATTTCCACTGTCTGTAAAATCAATGAAATAATAGAAGATTAAAGCCTTCATATTTTTTACATGTATGGTAAATGGTCAAGTAAGGGTGCTCAATTTTCGAAAATTTAGTATTAAAAACTGAAAGTTCAGAGATTTTTACATGGTGTAATAAAGAAAAAAAAAATCTAATGTGTGGTAATATCTCCTTAAATAATAACAGATAACTCAGGAACTGATAGAATAAGTATTGGCAGCAAAGTAGAATGATTGAGCTCATTTCTGAATTCAACAAAGAAAATGTGGATTTATACCTAAAGAAATAGGATGGAGATCAGTGGATGGGTAATTACTAAGTGGAACCATCAGGAGTAAAGGGGATTCTGGCTGAACATACATAATAGAACCCTCGCTGAGGACTGTCCAAGTTGATCAGATAGTAACTGAAACACGGTAAAAGATATGGAATTGGGTCACCAATTGAGGTTGATCAGATGTCATCAATGGTAGGAGGTTCTGACATCACATGATTTTAGCTACAATTATATAACGTAGGGAAAACTGCAGAAACCCAAAATTCAGGCCTACCTGAGCAGAGAGACCTCAGAAGAATGTAACTCAAGTTTAGTCAGGTCAGAGTCTCTCTCTATCTTCAAAATATTTTAGGAAATTTCTAGTCTCTAATTTAGTAAACAAAATGAAAATGAGTAATAACATGAAAAATGGACTATTCCTTATCTTTTATCACTTATCCTAAAAAAGATGAAACAGGAGACAAAAATCTCTTACTTCCATAACATCCATATGGATGGCACTACTCTTTACTTTAATCTCCCATTCATCCATTCTACATAGGGAGCAGAAAATATAGTTGTAGCTTTTTATTTAATTTTAATAGATTAAAATCCCACTTCTCTACTTCCTGTTTTCCTTACAATGTAGCAATTGTGTGTTTCTTTATTAAATAAATCTGTTAATTTATTGAAGCAATTTTGAGATACTAACTGTATGTATATCAAACAGAAGATCCACGTTTTTAGGTATTTGTTAGAGCATTTGTTGGTACTTCCCAGTACCAACACCAGGCCATTTTGCTCAGGACTGCCATAATGAAATACCACAAACTGGGTGGGTTATAGCAGCTTTTTTTTGTACATTTTTGAAGGTTAGAAATCCAGAGTCAAAAAGTCAACAGGGCCATGATCTAGGCAGAATGCTTGTGTCTTCCTACCTTGTGGGGATGGCCACCAATCCCTAGGTCTCCTTGGCTCATAGTTGCATCTCTCTAAACTCCACCTCTATCTACACATGGCATTCTTGTGATGTGTCCTTACTTCACATCATGCCTCCTTTCAGTTCATTAGAGATAAAAGGTTAAGGGCCTACCAGACTATTTTAGAATAAACTCATCTGAATTTACGTCTTCAATGCATTTTTATAGACCACACCTAAGTTTGTGAAGGAAGATTTTGAACTTAGTGTTGATGCTGAAATGGATTAAGAAATTTAGGAATGCTGATATGGGGCCCATGCATTTTTTTTACATGAAAAGGGTATTATTTGAGGAATATCAGAGAGCTGCTGCCAATTGTAGAACTGTGTCCTTTTATAAAAATATATGTTCAAGATGCAGGATGGTTTTCTTTTGCAGCTTATAGAAAATTGCAAAAGAAGGGTAAAATTGAGGAAATAATGGCCAAGCAAGAATCAAAACAACACCAAGCAAAGAATTCTATTACTTGATGATTTGGAAATTTCTCTCAAGTTAGGACCAATTTGTGTCTTTAAAAACTTTTGATCAAGAGACTATGTGCATAATTTTTTAATCCAGTCAACTATTTCAATTAAAATCAAGAATAGAGATGTGATTATTCTGGAAGGATTTGCAAAGAAACCCAGCATCTTCATGTATCCTCTTGACATCCCTGAAATAGTAGTAATGTGTTTGTCACAATTTTATATCAGCAGAAACTGGAACCTACCGAACATGAAGGGACAGAGATGAGTAAATGAAAACTGGATTATTTCAAGGACAATGTATTATCCATCAACTCTACCATATAATCATGGTCCCAGTGGACACAAGCTTAGGGGAAGGGCCATCTCCTTAATTTGAGAGTTAGATTTTTGTCTCAAAAGGACAGACCATGGAGCTACAGAAAATTATTCTCCAGCTTGAAAATAGAATAATGAAAATTTCCCTGGATTTTTTGTAAACTTTGTTAAAACCAGTTGATGTAAGACAGATGAAGCTGGATACCAGAAGAATTTTCAGAAAGTAGATTTATTTTTATCTGTAACTAAAAATATCTCAGGATTCTGAGTCTGGAATTTTTTTTTTTTTTTAGATTTACACTCAGTGAATGGTTACATGATGTCAGTTGGTGGTTATATAACAGTTACTCTTTGTCCCATATTCTTAGGCTAGAGAGAAGTTTCAAAAGTTTTGTCTGCAAACCTGGCATTCATAGGAAGAAATGAAGCTTCAAACCACAATGCCCTTGCAGAAAATTTTGCAGATATCCTTTTGACATACTTCATAAAGATCGTTCTGAGAAGAAGAGAATCTTAATTATGGCAAGGGTCTTTTGAATGGGGGTACCCGGCCTGGTTCATGGTTACCTCTGAATTCTTCAAATTCTTTATTTTGGAAAGAAAATTCTCTTTCCAAATACACACACACACATGATACTAAAGGCCAAGGATAAAAGATTAAGATATCAGCAAGATCATATATGTCTGAAAACTCGGTAGAATTTATCTACACACGTGTGTGTGTGTATGTGTGTATTTGTATGTATTAAAATAGCCTGTATAAAATATACACATATAATATATGTATGTATGTATGTGTGTGTGTGTGTGTGTGTGTGTGTGTGTGTGTGTGTTTTATACAGGCTATAGTAATACATACTGCTTCCTTTTCTTTCTTTTTATTTATTTATTTATTTATTTATTTACTTATTTGTTTGATTGGGGGTCAGTACAGTATATAATTCTTGTCTTACTACTAAATTCTCAAAGCAAATAAATTTGTTTTCTAGATTTTTATACACATGACAAAGAGAAATTAAACCTGAAGTTTGTTCATACTCAATATTTTACCCACACCTAATTTTGGCAATATAAAAAATGAGATATGAAATTTTTTAGTTCATTGTATTCATGTGAGATTTTGATTTTGACTTGCTGATAGGGATAAGCACCACTGGGGGTTGTTGGTATAAGATGGATGTATTTTTCTCACATCAAAATTATGTGGTTTTGGGCTGGGGATGTGACTCAAGCATTAGTGCACTCGCCTGGCATGCGCAGGGCACTGGGTTTGATCCTCAGCACCACATTAAAGTAAAATAAAGATGTTGTGTCCACCGAAAACTAAAAAATAAATATTTGAAAAATTCTCTCTCTCTCTTTCTCTCTCTCTCTCTCCCTCTGTCTCTAAAAAAGAAAAGAAAAAAAGAAAAAAAATATGTGGTTTTTAAGTGGCCAAAAAGAATGATTTTAATGAGCTAAATTGTGTTTCTCTAAAATGTATATTGAGATTTTAATCTCTGGAATTCTTAAGTAACCTTAATTTGATAAATATCTTCATGAACTTAAGATATCAGTAAGATACTCTAAATACTATATTGATCCTGGATTTACAAGAGGAGTAAGACAGAACATGAAGAAAGAAGAGGAGATTATCATGCAAGCATTGCAGCAGAAACAGAAATCATACAGCTGCTAATCACAGAGCAAAGAATTGAGGGGCATTGTTTAAATAAGCAGGGGGAAAAAGGATAAATTCTACCAAGTTTCAGACATATATGATCTTGCTGATATCTTAATATTTTATCCTTGGCCTTTAGTATCATGAGAGCATATGTTTCTGTTCTAAAAAGCTACCTAGTTTATGGACCTTCATCGTGACAGCCCTAGGAAAATAAACAATAGGTTTAAGGCTCTAAGAGGAAAAGAAAGGCCAGGCAGGGTGATGCCCAATGTCTCTTGAGGCAGAGGCAGGAGGATCATGATTTCAAAGCCAGCCTCAGCAAAAGCAAGGTGCTAAGCAACTCAATGAGACTCTGTCTCTAAATAAAATACAGAATATGCCTGGAGATGTGGCACAATGATTGAGTGAGCCTGAGTTCAATCCCCTGTACTGACCCCCACACCAAATAAGTAAGCAAATAAATGAATAAATAAGTAAATAAAAAGAAAAGAAAAGGAAGCAGCCTGTATTACTATAGCATGCTGATTTTAGTTCTTTGGGATTAATGTGAAGGGGTTGGATATCTTGGTCTCCTGGCAGTTCTATTCCTATTCTTTTCAGGAATTGCCTTGCTACTTTTCAGAATGGTTTAATAATTTGCAATACCACAAAAAATAATAGGTGTAGGTGTACCTTCTCCCAGCATTCCCATACTCAGCCAGCATTTATTATAATTCATGTTCTTGATGAATTCCACTCTAACTGGAGTAAGATAAAACCTTGAAGCAGTTTTTATTTTCCTTTCTCTGATTATGAGAAACGTTGAACATTTTTTTTATATATTTGTTGGCCATTTGTATTGCTTCTTTTGAAAGGTTCTTTGCCCATTTATTGATTGGACTATTTAGGCTTTTTGTTGTTGTTGTTGTTGTAGATGGATACCTGGTTTTGTTCATGACTAAAATGCTCAGGGGTCACTCCAGGGGAACTGGGCTGACTAGCCTGTGTGAAATTAAAACAAAAGAGACAGAAATACCTTTTTCTTTGGAGTTGCTGTGATGGCTCCTCTGACCTAAGTGTTCACACACACACAGAGAGAGAGAGAGAGAGAGAGAGAGAGAGAGAGAGAGAGAGAGAAAGAGTCCACACATGCTGACCCCTTTTATAGAGGAGAAGCTATTTAAATGAGACAAGGGGTCAGGTGTCAAGGAGCTGAGGCTAGCTTCATGATATCTGCTATCAGCAGGTTGACAGTAAGAAGAGGGGACACACAAAAGTCATTTCCATGGAAGGGGCAATATTACTAAGAAACAGGTGAGCATAGCTCCACCCATGGGACTGTAGCAAGACACGCCCATGTGCGAGATGCCATCCCTTAAGCCCAAGAAGGGTGTGGAAGTCCTGCTGCATTTTTGCTACTTGGACACCTCAAAAAACCCATCCAGGGAGTGTGACTCAGTCACGTGCATGGTTGGTCTCCCATAGATGAACTACATGCCTTTATTGTACTTGTTTATTTTTATGTGGTTCTGAGGATCAAACTGTATGCCTCATAGTGTAAGGCAATCACTCTGTCGCTGAGCTACAGCCCCAACTCTATTTGTTTTTTTGGTGTTTTCTTTTTTTTATGTTATTTTTATTTTCTGGTTATTAATCTCCTTTTGAAATAGCAGCTGATAAAGATTTTCTCCCATTCTGTGAACTTTCTCTTCATGCTTTTATTTTATACATAAGCTCAACTCACAATAGTGAATTTATGAAACCAGCTTAGTTGCCCATAATCACATGAATGGATAAAAGAAAATAGGTGTATAGACAATGGTGTTTTATTCAGGTGTAAAGAAGAATAAAGTTATTACATTTGCTAGAAATTGGATGGAATGAGAGACTTTCATGTTAAATTAAATAAACCAGTCCAAAAATATCAAAAGTCAATTTTTTTCTGATATGCAGAAGCTAAATCAAAATAAGAGGAGAAAGGGAGAAGGGCACATCTCATGAAAATTGAAGGGATATCAGTAGAGCAGATGAAGAGTAACAGGTGGAGGAATAAGGGGAAGGAAAGATGAAGTACTGGGAACTGAAGTGGAAGAAATTATATTTAAGTATGTATGATTATGTCAAATTAAACTCTGATAATATTTATAACTATAATGCAGTAATAACAACATGTAAAATCAAGCAACATACAAATAATGATCATTGATATGTAGAGAGAGATGGACTTTGTAAGGAAGAATCAAAACCAAGTCCTAGAAACCCAAAGACCTATGACAGTATACCATGTGAGGCTTATCAGTAGGTTCAACCTGCTCAAGGATGTAAAGAGTGAGTTTGAAGCTAGTTCAGTAGAAAGTCATCAAACTAAAACAGAAAGGGTAAAAGGTATGGGAAAAAATAAAATTACCTATAGAATGTAAAAAAATATAAAAAAACTAATATATAGGTAAATTTTAGGAGAAAATATTACAATGGAGCAGATAAAATATTGAAAATTTTAGTGGTTAAACTGTGTCCATTTTAATGAAGACATCATCATAGCACAGATCCAGGAAAGAAGGTAATTATGAAGCTGGATATTATGTATAGACCTTTAAAATTAACAAATACATATTGATTTTGTTTTCATTCCTAGACTCAGAATTAAATTACAGATAAGTAGAATATAGATAGGTAGGAAGGTATAACAAATTTTGTTTGGGAGAAATTAAGTTTCTTTTAAAAATTTTTTTTTTGTGTAGTATAATATTTTTCTTTATATTGTTAATCAATTTTCTATCTATTGGATAGATATAGAAGAAAGAGGAATATATTTATTGATTTTCATCCCATAAAATCTTGAGTAATTTCAAAATTAAATATTTGTGTTTGAAGGAAGCAGTGTTTTAGAAAGTTAGGTTGGTATTTTTGAATTCTAAATTTTCATTTTTAAAAAAATGTTTAAATTAATAATATTCTTATAGAGGTCATTTTAAAAGTGTCAGAATATGACTGATTTAAAATCTGACTTAAGAAACGACTCCCACCTTTACAGAGTGATAATTATAATTATGTGGTTGCTGTGGAAATGTACATAAAAAGCAAAATGAGTACATACGTGTTGACACAAAGTTGTAGGACCTACAACTTGTTCCCATTTATTTTTCCATATTAAGAGCTTGGATTAGAGTGTGATGAACTAAAGTTCTATTTTGAATCATTGAAATCATTTCTTCCACATTCTTTCTCCTTGAGGGATACTGACAGTGTGGTTCCTTACAGTGCAATTAGAAGAAAACTTACTTTTTGAAATTTTAGAATAAACATAGGTATTGATTTATGAAGATTATGAACTAAAAATGTGAAAGAAAATATAGACTTTAAGCAAGTCATATTTTAGTCATCCAGTCATATCACCAAGATGAGATTATTTTTCCCTTTTTAAGGATCAGTTGCAAAGTAGGATGAACTTTATTTCTGATTTATTTTTAATCAGCTACTTTATTTATTTATTTATTTTGGTGACAAACATTGAACCCAGGGTCACTTAAACACTGAGCCACATCTCTGTCTATTTATTTATTTATTTATTTATTTATTTAAATTTTTAGACAGTGTCTCCCTAATTTCCTTATGACTTCACAAAGTCGCTGAGGTTTGATTTGAATGTACAATCTCCATGCTTTAGCCCCCTGAGGCACAGGAATTGCAGGTGTGTGCCACTGTGGCCAGCTATTTCTAATTTTAAAACAAGATACTCAGTAAGTCCTTGGCACCTGAATTCTAGTCACATCCAGAGGATAGAGAACATATTCTGGAGATTTTACTTTTTCTTTAAGACATTATGTCAGCTATCTTCTTTATTTTCTGCAAGTCTTGAACTGGGTCCAATATTTAATCCTGATCTTTTTATGGTAAACTGTATAACAGGATATAGTAATTAACTTAAACCATTTTACAATCACCTTCAGAAGCTATTAGGGAATGATTGCTTTCATAGCAACTATGACAAGTGGAAATTTAGTGTCAGTTATTGGAAGGAAAGAGGTTGAATAATTTAACAGTGTACTTAGCAACTTTCCTGTGTTTATTCATACTAGAATTTATGCAACTTCCCCAAATTTTCACAATGTGTGTATATATATATATATACTTAAGACCCAATTATTGTCAAGAAAATTTAATTCAGTATCCTCCAGCCCTAAGACCAATTCCATGTCTAGCTTTTCTCACATATGTCTAATTTCTTTGGTTTCACTTTGTTCCTATGTTGAGAAGGTATAACAAATAATTAAAGAAAAGGATAGGTAGCGGGTATAAGACATATTTCTAATTTTAGCAACTGGATCCAAGACTAAAATTTTATGAATTTCAGTAGCTGTCCTATACTTCCTTTAAATTTGTAGTTATTTGTCAATGAGATGACCCTTACCTTTTTAATTTTTTTTTAATTGTCTGTGGATATTTATTTATTTTTTTTTATGGTGTTGAGAACTGAACCCAGAGCCCTCATACATGCCAAGCAAGCACTCTCCCACTGAGCCAAAACCCCATCTCTAACATTTATTCCTAAGGGATATGAGTCCTTGATTTTTCAGCTTATAATAAATTTATTGTCTTTTATTAACTTTTGACACTGGATATATTTACAGAGAGCCTTCGCAGGAAATCTGTCAGATTCCATGAATATTATGTAATAAACTGATTGTGTATTTACACAAGATAGTAAACAGTAACTGCCCAATACAAAGTCACAATTCACTTTTTAATATTTTCCTTGATGATATAAAGACCACAAAATTGTCAAGTATAAATCTCAATTTCAATGTGCAGAATCTTTGAATTCTTATTGTGTTCTTTGTGAATCTTGTTTAAAAAAAAATTCTAAACTACAGTGTTCCAAAGTTAGAAGACTGAGATCAAATTCTGTGAATGAGTACATAGATTTAATGGTGAGAGACCAAATCCTACTATAGGAAGCCATGTGCTATCCTTTGCATATGGTTTGTCTCCTGATATTCATGCAGTAGTTTAATCCCCAAAGTCATATGTTAAAGGCACTTATTTAGAAGGTGGAAACCAGGGCTGCAGTTGTAGCCCAGTGGTAGAATGCTTACTTAGCAAGTGTGAGGTACTGAGTTCAACCCTTAGCACCTCATCAAAAATAAGTAAAGAAAATAAAGGTATTTGGGTCCATCTACAAGTAAAAAAATAAATAAACAAAAACATATTAAATGAAAAAAGAAGGTCAAAACTTAAAATGGCTATGAAATTCAGATGTAAGGCATTTGGGGAATGATTAGAATTAGACAATTCATTTGTCAGAGCCCCCATGATTGTGCATTGGTGTATTTGTAAGAAGAGAGAGACAGCATACATTTTCTGACACTTGCCTCAAGGTAAAATTGGTGCCCTGCCAGCAAGAAAACGATTCAATATGTGGTCACTCAACCTTGATCTTTCAAAATTATGAGAAAAAGAGAATCTCCTGTGTGATGAATTACACTGCTTTAGGTATTTATTATCATAACAGACCCCTAGCACACAGCCCTGATTAATAAGTATGTCTATGGCTGAATCAACTTATTCAAAGCAAATTCTGAACCTTTTGTCTCAAACCACAAAGATGGTTCCCCCTGCAGGTACTATAGCTAAGGGCTTGCTTGATTATTCTACAATTCTATGGAATCAATTGATTCTTTATGTGGTGCAACATCAATACAACCCTTCTCTCATTTGATCAGTGGGATTTGTGGGTAGAGTGTTAGAACATGTTTCATGTTACTCCATATTGTTGGAATTTTAAGACCTTGAGATTGTTCAAAAGATGTGATTGTCTGCTCCACTGGTAAGCCAGAAATATGCAAATTGCCTCTCCAAAGTAAAAATATAAACATATTTTTCTAAATCTCTCATAGGAAATTAACATGTGTAATATGAATTTTGTCCCAAGATAGAACAGCAATGCCATATTCAATATACTCGGTGTTTGCAATGCAGTATTCAATGTACTCAGTGTCTGAATACCTTGTTTCTCATGATAAAGGGAAAATCTCCTACTTGCTCTGAAAAGTTTTGCAGATGTAACTAAAACTGGTTTCATAGAATTTCAAGTACAAGTATATAATGCTAAATTTGCCTTGATCCAAAATAAAAAAATTCGAAACTAACCTATTTCATAGAAGGTTACTGCCAATTTAAATGAAACTTAATTACACAGAATTTACACTGGAAAGACTAGGGACACTGGTAGGAGCACAGGCCCAGAGTAGGCCCAAGTCTGTCATCGTCCCACCTATAAGCCCAGGCTTAACCCACTTCTATCTTGAGACACTGCCTTCCACACACAGTAGCCTTTATCTTGTGACAACAGATATGACCACGAGACATCTGCATCTTGGAAAAGGAATTTGAAAGCCAGTGTAAGGTGCACTCTTTCAGCCCCATCTCTGAAAGACATTACATCCATCTTGGGGCACATCTACAGTTATCTCAAGTTATCTCCACTTATTGCCACCACTACCATTAGTTATAGTGTGTGTATATATAATTAGTTATATAGAGACCATTAGTTATAGTGTGTGTGTATATAATTAGTTATATATAGTTCATTGTGAGACTCCACCAGTGTCTGGAAGCCCAACATCAAGGTCAGGTACAGATAATCTGTATGGGTTATGATATTGTAAGGTAGAAAATATCATATCTCAGATCCACACTGCAAGAAAGGAAGACACATAGACAACATAAAAAATAAGGGAACAAAGAGCCTCAAACAAAGCAGGATACTGCAAAGCAGGACTTATGAACAGTTAATTTGATGAAATATCAGAGAAGAAGATCAGAAAGTTTATAACTAAAATGATCTGTGAATTAAAGAATTACATAAATGAGCAAATACAGGCAAAAATTAATCATTTCAACAGAGATAAGAGAGCAAATACAGGTTTTTTTATGGATCAAACCAACAAAGACACAAGGAATCAAACATGGGGTTACTTCAAAAAAAGAGATAGAGACTCTGAAAAAAAAAAAACGACAAATCCTTCAAATAAAAGGAACAATAAACCAAATTTAAAAAATTCAATAGAAAGTGTCACTAACAGACTAGATCATTTGGAAGACAGAACATCAGATAAAGAAGAAAAAGTATACAATCTGGAAAATAAAGTTGACCACACAGTAGAGATAGTAAGAAACCATGAACAGAACATCCAAGAATGATGGGACAACATCAAAAGATCAAATCTAAGAGTTATTGGGATAGAAGAATACAGAGAGTTTCAAACCAAAGGGATGCACCATCTCTTCAATAAGAAAATATCAGAAAATTTTCCAAACAGGAAGAATGAGTTTGAAAATCAAATACAAGAGGCTTACAGGACACCAAATGTACAACACTGCAACAGATGTACCCAAAGTCACATTAAAATAAAAATGCCTAGCATACAGAATAAGGATAGAATCTTAAAAGCCTCAAGAGAGAAGAATCAGATAACATATTCATATATCAGCAAATTTTTCAACCCAGACCCTCAAAGCCAGGAGACCCTTGAATAACATATACCAAGCTCTTAAAGAAAAAGGATGACAACCAAAAATCTTATGTCCAGAAAAATAAACTTTATATTTTATGATAGGAAAAAAAACAACAACAAACAAAAACCTTCCATGATAAACAAAAGTAAAAAAGAATTAATAACTAGGAAGTCCACACTGCAGTATATCCTCAGCAAATTATTCCATGAAGAGGAAATGAAAAACAACAATGAAAATCAGGGAGTTATTAAATTAAAGGAAAAACTAATCAAAGAAAAAAACAAATCAAGTTAAACACCAAACATAAAAAAAAAATGGCTGGAATACAAATCATGTCTCAAAAATAACCCTGAATGCTAATGACTTAAACTAACCAATCAAAAGGCATAGACTAGCAGACTGGATTAAACAAACAAACAAACAAAAAGACCCAACAATATGCTGCCTCCAAGAGACTCATCTTATAGGAAAAGGCACCCACAGACTGAAGGTGAATAAATGAGAAAAAACATAAAACTCACATGGATTCCGGAAGCAAGCAGAGATTTCTATCCAGATATCAAAGTACACTTCAAGCTAAAGGTAATCAAAAAGGATAAAGAAGGACACTGCATACTGCTCAAGGGAATGATACACCAACAGAACATAACAATTATAAATATATGTGCCCCATACAATGGATCATCTATGTTCATCAAACAAACTCTTCTCAAGTTCAATAGTAAAAAAGACCACAACAAAATAATTATGGGTGACTTTAACACACCTGTTTCATCACTGACTAGAACTTCAAAACAAAAGCTGAACAACAACAACAACAATAACAACAAAATGGAACTCAGTAATACAATCAATAACTCAGACTTAACTTACATGTATAGAATATTGTATCCTTTGAGCAAATACTCATTCATCTCAGCATGAATTCTTCTCTAAAATAGACCACTTATTATGCCACAAAGAAATTCTTAGCAAGAAAAAAAAATAGAGATACTACCCTGCATTCTATCAGATCCTAATGGAATGAAACTAGAAATCAATGATACAATAAAAAATAAAAGTTACTGCAACACATGGAGATTAAATAATATACTACTGAACAATGGGTTGTAAAAGACATTAAGGAGGAGATTTAGAAATTCTCAGAGGTAAATGAGAATACTGATACAACATATCAAAATCTCTGGGACACTATGAAGGCATTACTCAGAGGAAAATTCATTGCATGGGGTTCATTCCTTAAAAAAAGAAAAAGTCAACAAATAATGACTTAACATTACATCTCAAAGCACTAGAAAAAGAAAAACAAACCAACACAAGAAGCAGTAGAAGACAGGAAATAATTAAAATTAGAGATAAAAACAATGAAATTGAAACCAAAGAAACAATTGAAAAAAATAAAAGAACAAAAAGTTGCTTGTTTGATAAACTAAATAAAACTGACAGACTCTTAGCCATGCTAAAAAAGAGAAGGAGAGAGAAAACTCAAATCACTAACATACATGATAGAAAAAGAAAATATCACAACAGATACTACAGAAATATAAAAGATAATTAGAAATTATTTTGAAAATAATTATTTTGTACTCCAATAAAATAGGAAATATGAAAGGCATTGAAAAATTTTTATGGTCTTATTATTTGCCCAAATTGAGTCAGGATGATATACACAATTTAAACAGATCAATTTCAAGCAATAAAATAGGAGATGCCAACCACAAAAAATCCAGACTGAATGGATACAAAGCTGAGTACCCCAAGACCTTTGAAAAAGAACTAATACCACTGCTCTCAATTATTTCATGAAATAGGAAAAGAGGGAACACTTCCAAACTCATTCTATGAAGCCAGTATCACCCTGATTCCAAAACCAGGCAAAGACACATCAAAGAAAGAAAACTAGACCAATATCTCTAGAACAAAGTTGCAAAAATTCTCAGTAAAACTCTGGCAAATCAAATACAAACACTTATCAAAAAGATAGTCACAATAATAAAGTGGGATTCATTCCAGGGATGCAAGTTTGGTTCAAGACATGGAAATCAATAAATGTAATTCAGCACCTCAATAGACTTAAAGACTCATATGATTATACTAATTGATGTAGAGAGAGCATTTTACAAAATATAGCACCCTTTCAATGTTCAAAACAATCGAAAAACTGGGGATAACAGAAACATAACTCAACATTGTAAAATCTATCTAAGCTAAGTTCCAGGCCAACATCATCCTAAATGGAGAAAAATTAGAAACATTCTCTCTAAAAACTGGAACAAGAGAGGGGTGCCTACTTTCACCTTTTCTTCTTAACATAGTTCTTAAAATGCTTCCCAGTGCAATTAGACAGAAAAAAATATTAAAATGATACAGATAGGAAAAGAACAACTCAATTTAGCACTATTTGCAAATGATATGATTCTATACCTAGAAGATGCAAAAAAATTCCACTGGAAAAATTCTAGAACTAGTAAATGAATTCATAAAAGAAGTAGGATATAAAATCAACACCCATAAATAAAAGACATTTATGTATATCATTGACAAATCCACTTAAAAGGGAAATGAGAAAAACTACCTCATTTATAATACCCTCAAAAAAATTGGGAAACAATTTAACATAAGATGTGAAAGTCCTCTACAATGAAAACTACAGAATGCTAATTAAAGAAGACCTTAGAAGATAGATTGGCAGAATTAATAATGTGAAAATGATCATACTACCAAAAAACCTTGTACAGTTTTAATGCAATTACAATCAAATTCCCAATGGCATTCCTCATAGACATAGAAAAAGAAGTCATGAAACTCATCTGGATTTCTAAGAGACCCAGAATAACTAAAGTAATCTTTAGCAAGGAGAGTGAAGTAGGTGGCATCAGTATACCAGACCTTAAACTATACTACAGAGCAATAGTAACAAAAACAACATGGTATTGGTACCAAAATACACTGGTAGACCAGTGGTACCAAACAAGGACACAGAGACAAACCCACATAACTACAGTTAGTTTACATTAGACAAAGGCATCAAAAATATACATTGAAAAAAAAATGATAGCCTCTTCAACAAATGGTGCTGGGAAAACTGGGCATATGTAATAAAGTGAAATTAAACCCCTATCTCTCATCATGTGCAAAATTCAATTCAAAGTGGATCAAAGACCTAGAAATTAAACCAGAGACATTGCACCTATTAGAAGAAAAAGTAGTCCAAATCTCCATCATGTTGGATTAGTCCCTGACATCATTAATAAGACTCTAATAGCACAAGAATTAAAGTCAAGAATCAATAAATAGGATGGACTAAAACTAAAAAAGCTTTTTCTCAGCAATAGAAACAATGAGGTGAATACAGAACCTACAGGTTGAGATCAAATTTTTACCACAATCACGTCAGATAGAGCACTGATCTCTAGGATACATAAAGACTTCAGAAATTTAACACCAAAAACCCAAATAACCTAATCAATAGATGGGCCAAGGAACTGAACAGACACATATCAGAAGATGAGATACAATCAATCAACAAACATATTTAAAACTGCTTAACATCTCTAGCAATTAGAGAAATGCAAATCAAAACTACTGTAAGATTTCATCTCACTCTAGTCAGAATGGCAGCTATTAAGAATACAACTAACAAAAAGTGTTGGCAAGAATGTGGGGAAAAAGGCGCATTTATATATTGTTGGTGAGACTGCAGCCAATATAGAAAGCAGTATGAAGATTCCTTGGAAAACAGAGAATGGAACCACCATTTGACCCAGCTGTCCCACTTTTTGGTCTATATCCAAAAAACTTAAAAATAGCATACTATGGGGACATAGCCACACCAATGTTTATAGCAATAAAATTCACAATAGATAAACTGTAGAACCAACCTACATGCTCTTCAGTTGATGAATAGATAACAAAAATGTGGTGTATATATATACAATGGAATACTATTCAGCATTAAAAGAGAATAAAACCATGGCATTTGGTAAATGGATGGAATTGGAGAATATAATGCTAAGTGAAGTTAGCCAATCCCAAAAATCGAGATGCTGAATGTTTTCCCTGATATAAGGATGCTGATTCATAATGAGAAATTAGTCCTGCATACTGGCATTTGTGCTTGCAACTTCTTCACCTGAGAGTGCTCCTCATTCACTAAAAACGGGAAGTCCTTTGCACTGAAAATTACAGTCTGAGCACTTGGAAAACGTAGGTCTAGAAAAACAGCTTACAATGTTAGGGATGGTAAGGCATGAGAATGAGACAAAAATGCAGACAGAAAGTCAGTGTAAACCCATTTCACAGTTTCAAAAATGACAAAGACATGTATACATGAGGTAATAGTACACAGTCATGGAAAAGAAGTTAGGGTCAAAATAACCTATATTTTAAAAACAGAATTGTGTTTGAGTTCTTTATTTTTGTTTTGTTCTATATGATGTAATAAATTCAATATAATTTCCCTCAAAAAGAGCATCTCAGGTAGTGGAAAATTGGGAGTTTGTGTCTTCAGTAATCAGAAGTCAGGTCCAATCTAGCAGATAGAAGTAAAATGCAATCTGTTTGATAAAAAGTGTGAGACTTCACTCTGAAGTATGGGTTGTTTGGATTCTGATGGTCATTGGTATGTTAGTTTTCTACAAATAACAAGTAAGATATTTATGTGTGTAGAAAGATATTTATTGTAAGGGATTGGCCAATCTGATCATAAAGCTTTTGAGTGTTCAATTTGGGAGAGACCAGTAGGCTAGGTATTTAAGAAAGAGCAGCAAATTAAATCCAAAGTTAGTCTGCTGGAGAATATCTTTTTGTGGATGTTCTAATTATGACTTTAAGTGATGGGATGAACTCATAGAGGTAGAGAGTACAATGGTTGCATTCTCGCTTACAATATAAAATGCCAAAAGCTGTTCAACAAAAGTTCATCAATTCATATGCAAATTTTCACACCTTAGCTATGATGAATAACATTGTAATGAACCTGGAGGTGGATAGCTGTTCAATGCACTAATTCAATTTTTTTTTAGATATACACAGAAGTGGGGGCTGTATTCTACAACAGTTCTATTTTATAATATTTGCACAAATTTTATTCTCTTTTTCCATAATGGATTCACAGATTTTCATCCTCAGCAACAGTGTAAAAATGTTCCCCTCTCCATATCTGTCCAACATATGTATTATTATTATTATTATTATTATTATTATTATTATTACTATTATTATTAATATAGGCATTCTGATTGGAATACAGTGATATTGTTTAAATTTGGAGATTGGACATTTTCACACATACTTGTTTGTCACTTCTGCATTTTTTTTTTAGAAATGTCTATTCAAATTCTTCCAAATTTTTAAAATTGGGTTATTTGTTTTCTTGTAGTTTAATGGAATGAGTTCTTCACTTATGTGGCTATTAATTCCTTATCAGATGTGCAATTTTTAAGTATTCTCTGCTTTTATATAGATTATATTTTCAGTTTTTAAATTTTCCCCTCTTCTGTTTAGTTTTATTTAGTTCCCTTTAACTAATTTTGCTTTTGTTTCATATGGTTTTGGGATCTTGTCCTGAATATCCTTACATTCCAATGTCCTGAAACATTTCCACTATGTTTTCTTCTAGTGTGTTTAAGATTTCACCTAATTATGTGTTCACTGATTGAGAAATTGATAGAGAAAATCTGATACACACATACATAAGTGAAACACTCTTTGGCCTCAAAAATAAGTAAACTGTCATTTTTAAACAGGATGAATTTTATTTTCTAAATTAAATAAGGTACAGAAAGACAAATACTGCATGATCTCACTTTACTTGGAATGTAAAGAAGTTGAACTCACGGAAGTAGAGAGTACAGTGGTTGCAGTCAAGAAATGGGACTGGGAAGAATCAGAAGCCTTTGTTTAAAAGGTGCAAAGTGTCATTTAAAATGGATAAAAGGTTAGACAGACAAAATAAATTAAAGGGATACACATAGGAAAAGAAGAACTCAAACTGGCACAATTTGCTGATGATATGATTTTATACCTAGAAAACCCTAAAAGTTCCACCAGAAAATGTCCAGAACAAGTAAATGAATTCAGCAAAGTAGCAGGACATAAAATCAAGACCCATAAATTAAAGGCATTTCTGTATATCAGTGACAAATCCTCAGAAAGGGAAACAAGGAAAACAACCTCATTTACAAGTAAGTGACTCAAAAAAAAAAAATACTTGTGATACAAATTAATGAAAGAAGTGAAAGATCTATATAATGAAAGTTACAGAACCCTAAATAAAGAACTCAAAGAAGACCTTAGAAGTTGGAAAGATCTACCTTGCTCTTGGATAGTCAGAATTGATATTATCAAAATGACCATTCTTCAAAAAGCACTATACAGATTTCATGCAATTCCAGTCAAAATTTCAATGGCATTTCTCATAGACAGAGAAAAAGCAGTCATTAAATTCATCTGGAAAAAAAAGAGACCCTGAGTAGCTAAAGCAATACTTATCAGGAAGAGTGAAGCAGGTGGCATCACTATACCAGGCCTTGAACTATACTACAGAGCAATAGTAACAAAAAACAGCATGGCATTGGCACCAAAACAGACTGGTAGACCAATGGAACAGAATAGAGGACACAGAGGCAAACCCACAGAATTACAATTATCATATATTAGACAAAGGTGCCAACAACATGCATTGGTGAAAAGATAACCTCTTCAACAAATGTTGCTGGGAAAACTGGAAATCCATATGTAATAAAATGACATTAAACCCCCATCTCTCACTATGCATAAAACTCAACTCAAAATGAACCAAGGGGGCTGGGGATGTGGCTCAAGCGGTAATGCGTTCGCCTCACATGTGTGGAGTGCAGGGTTCGATCATCAGCACCACATGAAAATAAAATAAATATGTTGTGTCCACTGAAAACTGAAAAATAAATATTAAAAAATTCTCCTTCTCTCTCTCTCTCTCTCTCTCTCTCTCTCTCTCTCTCTCTCTCTCTCTCCTCTCTCTCTGTTTTTTTAAAAAAAATGAACCAAGGACTTCAGAATAAAACCAGAGTCCCTGCATCTAATAGAAGAAAAAGTAGGCCCCAATCTTCATCATGTGGAATTAGGCCCCAACTTCCTTAATAAGACTCCTAATGTTCAATAATTAAAATCAAGAATCAATAAATGGGGTAGACTCAAACTAAAATGTTTCTTCTCAGCAAAATAAACAACCTATGAGGTGAATAGAGAGCCTACATTTTGGGAGCAAATATTTACCCCTCACATATCAGATAAAGCACTAATCTCTAGGGTATAAAAGAACTCAAAAAGCTAAACACCAAAAAAACAAAACAAAACAAAACAAAAATACCCACCGCATCATTATACCAAGCCTTGAACTACATTACAGATCATAAATGGGCCACGAACCTGAACAGACATTTCTCAGAAGATGATATACAATCAATCCAAAAAACATGAATAAATGTTCATCATCATTAGCAATTACAGAAATGCAAATAAAAACTACTCTAAGATTTTATCTCACTTGAGTCATAATGGTAGCTCTTATGCATACAAACAACAACAAGTGTTGGTGAGGATGTGGAGAAAAAGGTACACTCGTACTCTGCTGGTAGGACTGCAAATTGATACAATGGAGATGAGCAGCTGGTGCAAACACTATGGAAAGCAGTATGGAGATTTCTTGGAAAATTGGGAATGGAACCACCATTTGATCTAGCTATCCATCTCGTCAGCCTATACCCAAAGAACTTACAAACAGCATACTATAGAGACACAGCCACATCAATGTTTATAGCAGCACAATTCACAATAACTAAACTGTGGAGCCAACCTAGATGCCCTTCAATAGGTGAATGGATAAAAAAAAGAATTGTGGCAATATACACAATAAAATATTACTCAGCAATAAAAGAGAATAGAATAAAATCATGGCATTTGCAGGTAAAAGGATGGAGTTAGAGAAGATAAAGCTAAGTGAAGTTAGTCGATTCCAAAAATCCAAAATGCTGAATTTTTTCTTTGATATAAGGATGCTGATTCATACTGGGATAGGGAGAGGGAGGATGGGATAAATGGATGAACTGTAGATAGGGTAGAGTTTTGGGAGAGGAAGGGAGGGCGAATGGGGATATAATTGGTGGTGGAAATTGATTATCATTATTACCAAAGTACATGTATAAAGACACGAATTGGTATCAATATACTTTGTATACAACCAGAGATATAAAAAAATGTGCTCTATATGTGTAATAAGTATTTTAATGCATTCTTCTGTTATATGTAAATAAAAAAATGGATGAATGGTTCTGGTGACCTGTTTACAGATTTGTAGCTATAGTTAATAATGTGCTGTTTACTTAAGAATTCCTAAAATATAAGTATGTGAAGTGCAGTGATGTTTATGTGTGTGAGTTTGTGTATATCAGTTTTATTTAATATTTTTATACAGTATAACAAAAAGTTAGGTTGTACAGAAAATATATACTTTTACAATTTTCAACTATAGCTTAATATACCTAGGGAAAACTTTACAAAACAAAAAAAAAATGATAATATCAGACTAAAACACCTTCATAATACTATATAGAATAATGTTTAAAAATATTTGCATATATATAAAATTAACCAGTACAATTGGTTACAGTAACAACAAACAAGCAAAATACAACTTCAACTTTACCTGGATGTAAAGACTTAAAACAGAAAACTTGACATGTAAAGCAGTGCTGCTCATCTCCATTTTATCAAGTTTCAGTCTGTATTTAATGTCAGCATGTTGTCTCTTCATCTATCTATAACTTAAATCATTTGTAGTAATAATACTTAAGATTGAATGGAATAAATATCATGTGTGTATCATTTACAATTAATAATCTCCATTAAATACAATATCCATCCATTTGCTCAGTTAATTATTCCTTTAAAAATATTGACTACTTACTAAGTGCAAGATACTCTTCTAAATATTTGAATAAATAGTGAATACAGTTGCAAAAATTCTTTTCAAATCACCACACTTTTCAATATAGCACATTTAAAATCTTGGAGGACTTTAAAAATTATCACTTTGAAATTCTACCTAATACATATCTCTAGTATGTGTTTACTATTTTTTAATCTCTCGTCTAAGTTGCCAACTTTACTGGTGAGGTACATTGTTTCTTGTACTTAACTCAAAAGACCACAGCTACCTGAAAATAGAAAATAATTTGACAAGAATACATTTTTAAAATACCTTTACCTGTAGCCACCTTTGATAATAAATTTAAGTCCACCTGTCATCCCTAACCTGTTGCATGCCCCAACTGAGTGCTGAAATATTCCATTATGTGGTCCTCCCACTGCACATGTGGATGAACACATCCAATCTCCACAAAACAAAGAATACATATTGAAGTCAAAATTAGACCACGTCAATCACCTGCTTCCTACTAATAAAATAAGTGGTGTAAAGGAGTTGTCTATACAGCCCCTGAAGGAGGCTACTTGCAGTTTCCCTTACCTTATCTTACAACGCACTTCTTTCTAGCCATTTGAAACTTAGTGCACATCTTCTTTCCTGATACCTCAGATACTGAACATGAGCTTCTAACCACAATGATTTTCGCTCTTCGGCAATTCACATACTAATTCCAAGTCTCTGCATAATCATCAGGTTCTTAAGAATGCTTCCATAACTTCTAAATTATTATAGGCCTTGTTATATTATCCCTTACTTAGCCTTACACTGTATTCCATAGCACTAGTAATTTCATAAACACAAATCATTATTTTTTCTTGGCTATTTTCCCAGTCTGTCAATAAGCTTAATAAAGTATACAATCAGGCCTTTCTTACTTATTCCAGTATGGAGCAACTAGATTGAAGTACAGCTTGTACAGTTTGTGTTTAATTAATTGTTTGTTAATGAAGAAAGGAATAAATGATTATTTAAACGCAGAAACAAGTGCCTAAGGGAGAATGATTTTTAATGACTCTTGTATACCCAATCATTACCCTGATATATATTCACTAGCCTTGGCTTGTTAGGTGATATCTCACTCACTCTTGAAATGATTATAGATCAAATTTCAACTATTCAGTGAACATATTCTCAAGTTCCTTTATATATTCTTTCTGAGAATCATCTTCTGAGAGACCATTCTTCAGTTGAATTTGGCATAAAGCCAGGTTAACACATGTTTTGCTGAATGGTCCCATTTTTATTTACTCTAACATTACCAACTGTCTTGTTTACTATTTGATTTCTCAAATTTTTCAAATTCTTATTTTTTTCACCATGACTTAATGTTTATAAGTAAATGATTTTTAGCATGCTGACTAAAACAGATGTAAATCTTAAACTTCAAATGTGTGTACTTCATAAAACATGCTAATTTATAAATCTTTATATGTAAATAAAGTTTGTAATTATTTCAAAAGTTTAAAACTTTACCAAGGTTATATGTTGCAATAGTATCAAGAAATGTGAATAAAAATAAATACATTGTTTTCTTTTTCAACCATTTTGAAACAAGAAGTATAATGATGAAAATTTTTTTTTAGAGAGAGAGAGAGAGAATTTTTTCCAATATTTATTTTCTAGTTATCAGTGGACACAACATCTTTGTCTGTATGTGGTGCTGAGAATCGAACCCGGGCCGCACGCATGCCAGGCGAGTGCGCTACTGCTTAAGCCACATCCCCAGCCCCGAAAATAATTTTTAATAATCTGCTACTCACAGAGAGTAATAAATAAGTCATTTATAATAATAATTTTTAAAACAGGTTCACTTCTGTTTGAGAACAGCTTCTTTAGGATGTTATACACTTAGTAATGAATTCTTAAGCACTCCATTATTGGTGCTCTGCATGCATGTCAACAGGCAACATTAATGAATTTGGGGGTCCTACACACCTGGTTTAGCATTTTCCAGACCAGTCTTACATACAGCTCCCACAAATTCCATGTAGGTTTGAGGAAAGTTATTTAACAGTTCTACAAAGCTTCAATTCTACTAGGAATAACAAAATTTGTCCCATCTATGGTGATTCTGAAGATTTTTTTAAAATCATATATGGAAGGCTTAAGATATTTACTGATACATGCACTTGGCAACTTAGTGAGGCCCTAAGCATCTTAGCATAGACCCTGTCTCTAAATAAAATATAAAAAAGGACTGAGGATGTGGTCCAGTTGTTGAACATGCTTGGATTCAATTCCTGGTACAAAAAAAAAGTTTTATTCTTATCATTAGTCAAATATTTGAATATATAGGTTTATTTTTCAAAAAAAATTTTGTGAAATTTCCAGTAATATTTATTCCAACATTTGTTACATAATTCTGTCTTTGAATTCATTTGCACATATAATAGTGTATGATATTGTCCAAAATGAGATATTGTTCATTGTTTGCACATATTTTATTTTTCTAATTATTTTTCAAATATTATCATTTCTATCTATTTGTCTTTAAGTTTACCTTTCTGTTTTTTTATAGCTTCCATTTTGCTATTATTGTAATTTAGAAAATTTCATGTTCTAAATTTTGATCTTCAATTTTGAAATTTTCACTGGGTTTATTCATCCTGATTCAATTATTTTTCAAGATTAACCTCACTTCAATTATCAGGTGAAATATTTTTTTCATAAAATAGCACAAACACCTTTTAAAGCTGGCAGCTAATTTCAACATTAAGATCATCTCATGTGTTTTAAATTGATTACCACTATTTTCTGCTTTTCATATCTTGTTATATTGTAGTGGTTTTCCAATTTGTTGAGAGATATTTTTATGTTATTTTTAAATTTTTATCTTATTTACTTCATTCTATTTATTTATTTATTTTTAAGAAATGAGGTCTTATTTTTGCCCAGGCTGGCTTTAAATTCCTGGGCTGAGGTTAGTCCCATGCCCCAGCTGCAGAAATAACTGGTACCACAGGTGTAAACCCAAGGCCCTGCCCGACACTTCTGATGACATGTTGAATCGTTTGATATTCTTTTAAAGGTTGGAAAGTTTTGCTCTGGTAACATTAAGTTACAGGTGAACTGTTTATTACAACAATGTTGATTCTCTCATTTATTTGTAAATGCTATTTCTTTTTGGCCTTTATTCTGGAGAACTAGTCTTTATATTATAGTCCTTGTTTCAAAGAACTGGCTTTACTATGGAGCAAATTACTGTTTTTGGTGCCATGATTGCAAAATCCCCCAGAACTGTGGGACATTTGGTATTTCTATGCAGTACATAGTCCCAATAGCATTCTACCACAGATAAGCCTCAGGCAAAAACTCATAGAAATCTCCATGTGTATATCTGATATTCACTCTGTGTATCTTCTTTTTCTCTTTCCTTAGAGTATTCTGCCTTGGAAATTTCTAATACTTCAGTATTCTGAATTCTGAGCTCTTCCTGTTCTCCTCTGTGCCCTATTGTGGGAATTGCACCCAAGAAAAAAAATATGGATATCTGGACTTCAACTGGAATACTTCTCTTCTCTCAAGGATCACATCTTTCTACCATTGTCTAAAACTCTTTTTTTTTTTTTTGCTTATCTTGAGAAAGCTGGCACCAATTACCCTATCATTTCTGAACATGGAATTTGAGCTTTTGTTGGATACTTACAGCATGTGAGTTCAAAGTAAAGAGAGCTAGAATCATGACTATAACTGATCTTTTATGTCAAGTATTTTTTGCATGTGTTTTAACTTTTGCCCTTCAAATCTGACAATGCTGAAAGATATATAAAGATATTTCTTTATTTTATTGTTTCTGCTTAAAGCATGAATATAGGTTTGCCATGTTTTAAGTACTTTTTAAATTTCAATGCCCTTTATTTGTTTCTCTCCTTCTGTACTAGTGCCACCATGCTTCATGCCACCCTTAAGTAAGGCTTTCTCTTAACTATAATTTTCCTTGGTTGAAGTTGCCTGTTTGGCCAGGCTAATTTACCTATAATGTATTTTTTACATTATAGTTGCAGTGATTGTTTAAAATGTGCATACAATTATAAATGTGCCCCCCTTCTAATTCATTTGATAATTATCTACTATTTGGAAAATATCGTTAGAAGTCCTGACATAGCATAAGAAATTACTAAGGTAAATATCTATTTCTTCAACTCCACCTCTTATCATTCTTCTAGTCCCTGGACTCTGATAATTTATGTAACACATGTGCTCCAGTACCTGACAGTGCTCCTTAAGACCCTATTCTTTCCTAATATTAAATTGTAATTTACCCTAAATAGCTTTATATCAGCAACATTTCCCTGCTTTAAATGTTTATCTACTCACATTTCTTCATTCATTGCATTTTAGGCTATTTTAGGAAGAGGAGAGCACATATTGCCATGGTTTTAGAGTCAATACATTTTGATCAATGAATAAAATCAAGGAGAATCATCAAATAATGTTATGTTAGGCTTCTTGAATATGTACAAGTACATTGTGTTAATAAAAGATGAATATTTAACAATATTTACATATTTTAGATCTCTAATAGAACAAAAACACCTTTAAAATACAAATAATAAAAAAGAAAACAAAACAAATAATAAAAAAGAAAGTCATTAGCCTTTAAGCACTGCATTAAATAGTTTAATAAAATCATTGAAACAAACTGGTATTAACATCCTGGTGAAATAATTTGAAAGAAATAAATGCATGCTTCCATAGTGAAATATATTTCTTAGCAGGTCACAGCTTTTATCTTTAGAAAGCATGAGGAGAGAGCACACAGAGAATCCATGAACATTGATGCTTAATTACACAAAATTAAGAGATAGATAAGTGAATCATTTATCTTTGCAGATAAACACATTTTTGAAAGAACAAAAAGCTACAAACTGATAACTATATGTATCATAGTATTTTGTGGTACAACTCAGAATATATAACAATGCATAAATATAAGAATTTTCTGATATGAATTTCTTGACAAGTGTACATGAGAAATGATTTGTTAAAAACAAATTTTATTTAGTATATTTGAGGTAACAACATGATATTATGGGATGTATATATAGGGAGTAAAATTGTTACCATACTGAAGCATATTAACATATCTATCATTCAATTACTGTTTTGACACAAATATAGGTAAAATCTACTTAAAATAAAAATCCCTACTATAATACAACTCTATTAAATTTTGTTCTCATGCTCTACATTACATCTCCAAGCTTGTTCATCCAACATATCTGGTGTGCTGTATCCTTTGACCTAAATCTGAAACACTGATAATTTGGAGTGGCAATTTACAAGTGCTGTTTTCAAAAGGGACTTAGAGAAATACTGTTCATTTTGAGATCCACGAAATATAGATTCTGATGAAACCAATAAAGTGACCTTCAATCAACACTATCTTTGTTTTCCTGACTGATACTGTCAAAAATGTTGTGAAAAATAAAGGGAGATGATCACAGAGAGAGATAAGAAATAGTAAGGTCTTAAAATAAATAACCATATGCTCCAGTTTCTGAGAAAGGAAGTTAGCTTTTCCAATAGAATGGAAAAAATCTTTAAAGAAGTAGGCCAGAATAGAAAGAAAAAGGAAATAAGTATAAGGAGATAAAAACATGGTTTTTAAGAAGTTTTATAAAAATAGTGGCATAATGAAGGAGAGAAAAAAACTGCATTATTATACAATTATATAAACATTATATGAAATCACATATATGAGGTTGTGAGGGGAAGGGGGGGAGGGATAGAACAGAACAACAACAGATGAGGTAGAGAGGGAAGATGGGAGGGGAGGAGAGGGGGGATAGTAGGGGATAGGAAAGACAGCAGAATACAACAGTCACTAATATGGCATTATGTAAACATTGTGAATGTGTAACTGATGTGATTCTGCAATTTGTGTTTGGGGTAAAAATGGAAATGCATAACTCACTTGAATCAAATGTATGAAAGATGAAAAAAATAAAAATTAAAAAAAAGAAAATCTTACCTACCTGGTTAAAAAAATTTATTTCAACCTTTGATGTTTCCTTATAAAATAAAGACATTAGTTCATTTTATTTGCAATTACTACCATCTTTTTATCATCAAATAATATCCATTTATCTGTCAATCAATTATTATAGATAAGCACACAAAAGCTGGCTGAATAATTGACTTGTTTATATATGACCATATATTTTGAAGAATTAATCTTACATTAATTGCAGAGCTTGTTGACCACACCCCCTCCCCATAATTTTCATCAACTTTGGGCAAATTTATTGATTTTGCAGAAATAAATGATGTATTATAAAAGATATTTAGAGTAAGCCAGGCTCTGAGGCACATGCTTATAACCCCAGTGACTGGGGTGGCTAAGGCAGGCAAATCAGTGACTGGGGTGGCTAAGGCAGGCAGATCATAATCAAAGCCAGCCTCAACAGCTTAGCAAGGCCCTGAGCAACTAATCAGGATTCTGTCTTAAAATAAAAAATAAAATAACAGGCTTGGGATTTGGTTCAGTAGTTAACTGCCCCTGGGTTCAATCTCTGATACAAAATAAATAAATTGTATATATATATATATATATATATATATATATATATATATATATATATATATATATGAAGTATAACTTGAAATGTTTTAATTTGTGAAGACTGTAAAGTGAGAATTGATATTCCAATTATGAATCATTGTAAGAGTAAAAGTTGCATGACTGCCTACAAAAACTGAGTTTATAGATTTATAACTTGCAATTTCAGGTGTTTGCATTGACTCCATTTTGCTATACTCTGGATTTCCAAGACCAATGTGCAAGAAAAAGTAATGGAATAAGTGAAATCAAAGTCTTTCAACCGAGCTTTTCCCAAAACTTCTCTCATTTTCTGTGGCACAAAAGCAAGTGTTTCAAAAATCTCACCCTTTTTCTTGTGAAAAAATATAATTAATCAAAGAGTAAAGGCTTAAAGAAACCAGATTTAAGCATAAAAAATGAAGACATAGTTTAAATACAATTTTAGGAGAAAATATCAAAACGAAATTCTCATTTTATATTCTCCTCAATAAGCATTTCTATACTGAATATTAAAATAAGAAAGTATTGAGTGGGAAAATAAGGGAGAAGGATAGGTTAGGTAGAGAACAGTTACAAAGAGCCCTAAGAGGAAATGTACTTTTCTCATTTAGGGCAAAGTCATGAGGCAGATGTAACTGTTGAGAAAACATTTAAGGAAAGAGATAGTGGAGGAACAAGATAGCTGTGGGCTCTAGGACTTAAAACTTTAGAAAAAGTGTTTATGGAAATATTAAATTCACCACTGTCTGGGATAGAAGTAATATTGGGAAAGGGTCCTCAAACTAACAGTGAAAGTTTTCCAGAAAGAAAAAACAGGTGTAGATGATTCCAAGAAGATTGAGTGAAGGATGGAATAATTTGATAGCATTTGGCTTTTATGTTATTTTATATTACATGATAGCATTTGGCTTTTATATTATGTATCACCGATGCTGTAGTTTCACAATCACACATCTTACTCTGAGCACTAATCATATAGAAATTGCCCGGAGAAGTGCACTATATAACAGAATGTACCTGGAGATGTTTCTTTCATTAAGTTCACATATCCTCAGGGAAGACAACTAGGTATAAAAGATCAAAGTCAGAAGGCAAACGTCATCTCTCAGTATTCAACATTTTCAACACTGATTTAGTTTTAAAAAAAATGAACCACAAGTAACTGAATGTTCAAGCAAAGACTGCAAGACCATCTGCCAAGGATTCTGTGGAGGCGATTAGTTATTTCATAGAAGGTTTTTTTTTTCCCTACTCTAGCACTTTACTCTTGTTATAGGAATATAGTAGGAAAATAACATATTAATCAAATAAATTCTTCTGTTCTTTCTCTCTCCTTTATCCTCTTTTCCTCCTCCTTTTCATCTCCCTTCACTCTTTTTCTCTTCTCTCCATTCCTCCTTCCCTTTTCATGGATCCTTTCTGTCCTTCATCAAGTTGCAGGCATCATGCTTGTCAGAGTGAATAAAGAGTTGTAAATATTCAGTGATTTTATCAGTCAGTTCGTAGCAGGCTTTACGTGGGAAGAGAAAAAATGCTGGCTCTAAATCTTGTTGGACTTATTGAGGCAAAATGTGGACTTCTTGAACAAGTGAGCCTTGTTGAAAAAGAACATGAAGGCTTAGAATCATCTTTAAAGGATTGCAGGTTTGAGAAGGGATCAAGAGAAGCACAACAGCTGGAGGCAACCGACGAAAAGCTCCATAGGTTCGAATCCAGCCATGGCGTTGAAGTGCTCTTTCCAGAAGAAGAGCTCAAGCACAGAAGGCTCAACATGGTCAACAGGATGAAACGATGGCGCATCTATCAAGAAGGATACAGTCCCTCCAATGTGAATCTGAATCCCGCAGATCACAAATAGCTGAAGCTAGAACAAACTGGAGACTCTTTCAAGTGAATGAGGAAGAACTGACGCTGGCAATCAAAGAGGTTTTGAATGAAGGATCCCTACTTCCGCATACGCAGAGACGAACAATACAAGGAGAAGCTGAAGCACAGAGGGAACAAGGAGGTGTCCAATATAAAGCAAAAATCATATTAGAGGACTCTAAAGTAGCTGGAGAACAAGTTCTAACGGACACAGAAAATCACATGGAGTCTCTGAGTGAATGCTTGCTGAAGATGATGGATAGGTCTTCTCCAAGCCTGGAGCCCAAAGGGATGGTGGTCACCTGGAACTGGGAAAGACGAGTGAACCCGAAATTGGTGCTCACTTGGAGGATGAGTCCAAAGGAGCTTTGAGGAACCTGGTTTATGGTGATTAGCTAAAGGCCTCCGTAGAAATCTTGGAAGGAGGAAGAATTCAAAAATGTACTTTCTCATCTGAAGTGAAGAAATCCACAGAAGACCTTACAGAAAACCTTAAAAGTCTACAGACTGAACAGGCATCCTTGCAGTCAGAAAATGCACAGCTGCAAAGTGAGAATGAGACCCTCAGAAGAACTTTAAAGTCATGATGGAACGCTATCAAGAAAATATGATGAAACTGCACAGGAAATTAAGAGTGGAGGAAAACTACCATGTGGAGCAAGAGGAGAAACTTTGCAAAGTCGAAGAAAAGATGAGCCATACAATAAAAGAGCTGGAGACCTACAGAAAGAGAGCCCAATATCTTGAAGAACAATTGCAGAGTACCATTCATTCCTGTCTGGGGAAGATTATTTCCTCTGAGAAAGAAGCACATTCTAGTGAGTTGGCAGCTCGGATTGCTGAAAGAAACCTCAGTTATTTCAGGAAACAAAATGCACGCAACAGACAAAAATTAACAGAGAAGGAGCTTAGATTTGAACTTGTAGAAAAAGATCCCTATGATGCACTGGATGTTTCCAACTCAGCAATGGGCAGAAAGCCTTCTCCAAATGGGCCCTCACCAATAGGTCACCCTTCATCAGAAAGGAGACCTCCTCATTTGGAAAAGAGTGGTCCACTCACAGTCTCACCTTTCACTCCAGTGGGAGGAGGAAGAGGGTAAAGGGGCCCTGGAGAATCCTCTGGACCATGCGACTAGCAGTAAAGGAAGAGAATCCAGCTGTCTTAAGTTCACTGATTTTCAGAGAGCACATTCTCAGACTGGGCCCCTCTCTCCTCCAGGGGAACAGGATAGCAGGCTGATGATCCCTCCGCCAGGCCAACCATATTCTTCTGATGCACGTCTTCCTCTACAAAGGCAAGATAGGTTTTACTCAAATTGTGGTAGAGCATCGGGACCAGCAGAACACAGAATTCCTAATATGCCTCCTTTGGACTCTGATGTGCCTGATTCACCTCTCCATGCTGAAAACCAAGCAACTGGCTCTGGCTCTGTGTTGGCACCTTTTCCTCCAGTCAGAGGTGCCTTGTTTCCAGTTGACCCAAGGAGTCAGTTCATGATAAGAACACCTTTTTTTTCCTCCACCTCTCCCATGAAACTTGTCTGGGAACCTGGAGATTATTTTCCAATTCACCCGACACCCACTCCATTTCCAATGGGAAGTGTCTATGCAGGGAGGGGGTTTTCCTCACAATCTTCCCCCAAGAGCTAGAATTCAGCCCTCTACACCCCCATTCTGAAAGTACAAGTGAGTTCCATGAAGGGTTCCTTCCACCTGCAAATGAGCCGGTGACTCAACATCCACAACCAAACAAGAAACCTCATGCTGTTGCTCTCTCTTCAAATGTAATTTGACTTATCTCTCATTTTTAGTTTTTAAGTAACTGCTTTTACTTCAGTAATTGACTATACTTTGGCTCCAATTGAAGCTAAATGAAACAATAATTCTTAATATAGTATTTTGTAAATAAAGACGGTTTACGTAGGAATCTTATGAGTAAATTATTCCTATTTTATTTTATTCCAGAGAACAGCATTTAATCTGATGAAGCCACTATTACATAAACACGAATGGGAGTTCTAGGTACTTGAAATCTAGCTGATGTAAATATCTTTTAAACTCCCAACAAGAAATGTATTTAGTATGGCTGTAGCAAATGTAAAGTGACTTTAGTCTTAATGAAAAAGTGTCACTGATTTAGAGACTGGTTGGGCATTTCAGCTAGTTTTTCCATATCAGAATAACTAGAGCATGCGAGGACTAAAGGAGAGAACACAACTAAACATGTCACGGAAAAAGGAGATCTCAACTACAAAGAAAAATGAAGACCTCTTTTTTATATTGGTTGCTTTCAACCTTACATAGCTCTTGAGATACCATATTTCCTACATTAGATTCAAGTGAGTTATGAACTCCCATTTTGACCCCATATACAGATTGCACAATCACATTGTTTACACATCCACGTTTTTACAAAATGCCATATTAGTAACTGTTGTATTCTGCTACCTTTCCTAGCCTCTACTATCCCCCCTCTCCCGCCCTCCCATCTTCTCTCTCTATCCCGTCTGCTGTAATTTAACGTTTGGGAATTGGAAACCACACTTTAAACTCACTCTCCTCCCCTTTTTCCCTTCTGTCAAATTACTCATCATCTTCTTCTATTTCTCCTCCTCCTCCTCCTCTTCCTCCTCCTCCTTATACCTTTACTTCATTCATCAAACACTCATGCATTGGTTCATTAATTCCTTTTACACATGGTGTTGGGGATTGAACTCAGGACCTTTGAAAGTGTGAAGCCAGCACTCTAGTGCTGAGCCAAAACCCCAGCACCTGTCTTTTTGATTTTATGACTGCTTATATGAAATTCAGAATCGCATTCTGCTATGGTTCACTGATATGTGGATTGAAATAGTCCTTGTTTTCTGGGAGACTTTTGGAAAATATACATGAATTATTAGGAGATTGAAATGAAGAAACAAATAGGAAATTCCCCAATTTCTTATTCTTAGATTCCATTCTCTGACTCTGCCTACCTACTGTAAAAACTTTTAAACTCTTACTCCCCATTACTATATCATTGCCAACAAGTGAACATTCACTGCCCTACAACAAACCAGAGAACTCACATTGAACAATGTTTCCCCAGTAGAGACCAAGACACAATACTTATTAAAAAAATACCCTAGTTATGAATTAGTAGGTAACGCTTTATTTGAGTGTTAAATGTGCTCTAATTATGTGTTTGTGTGTTTGTTGATGTGTGTGGTGTGTGGGCGTGTGTGCTTGTGTGTAAAACAAGCACTGAGGTGTAAAATAAATGCAGGATTGCAACGGCCTTCTTAAAAATAAGAAGCAACTTTATCACATTTGAAGCCCAGTGAAGAATCTGCCTGCTACTTAACCTACAATTAATTGAAATGTGAAAAATTCAGGCCTAGAAAAACAAAGCCAACATACATACTGAATCTAATCAGTCTGTCTCACCTGTTTTCTAACCACTCATTTAAATAAACCTAAATGGCCAGCATAAAACATCAGTTGTTCTAAACAAGTGGACGGATGTCCCCTGTCATGGGCTGTGTAAAATACATGGAGGATCCGGCACTGATTGTTATCTAGAATGACTTCTGCCTGAACTACTATTGGAGAATTGTTGCTGATATACTGCGGTTCTTATACCAGTAAACTGGAATGAAGGTAATTTCAGGCTGCAAAGGAATAAATTGATTTTACTAACTGGTTTTTGGAAAACACTGCCATGAAAAATTATCAATATGTTCATAAAGGCATCTACATGTCTCTTCACAAGGGTTTTACTTAATGGGGGAGGTGGTGAGGTCTGGATAGAACTGAACTGTCCATTAGTAGGTAGAACAATATAATGGGAATCAGAGTGCACATTCCGGTTTGAACTCAATCTAGGTAACATGGATTCATCTCTGTGTAATAGGCCTGCTTCTGAAAAACACAATGTAGAGCTCCAAAAGCAGAACGATACTTTCAGAATACCATGTTATGTTTGTAAATAGATAGACAGAGAGATATACAGAAATCAAAAATCTGAAAACGGTCTGGAAGTGTACATTTCAATAACTTACATTGTCAGTAGTGGGGGATTAATAGCAGATCAAGAAGACTGTATCTGCATGCGAAATGGTTCAATTTTTGAAAGAGTTTTTTAAATGAAAATGGACAAAAACTTGAAAGGGTTACAGTAAGTGTTGAGGAGTGACTTGGCTAAAGGAGCACAGAGGTGAGAAAGAATTAAGTAGAGTTCAATAGAACCAGGTATAATTTCTGTACACATGATTCCATGAACAGGAGCAAAGGGGACACTTAAAGAAATCATAGGACTAAGGAGAGTTCAGGATTAGGAAGGTTTGTACTAGTCTAGAAATGCTGACCTGAAAACCAACTAAAGTTTACAACTCCTTCTTTTGAGGAACATTAGCTGTGCGGTGCTTTTCAAAAATGACTTGTCAGAACTGATTTATGCCCATGTTAGCAACTCTTCTGAAATTACTTTGAAAGTAGACTAATGTGAGAGTTTCTCTTTAGAGATAATTCAAATTACTTGCATAGGAAGTGGCAGCAGGTCTGGGGATTTTGTAGCTCAGTGGCAGTGACCTTGCCTAGCTTGGGGCTGGCCTGCCATGGACTTTAACCCCAAACACTTGCAAGAAAAGAAAAGGAAGAGAAGGGAGAGAGAAAGTTGGAAGGGAGGAAGGCAAAGTTGGAGGGATGGAGGGAGGTAGAAAAGAAGGAAGAAGAAAAGGAGAAAAACCAGGAAGGGAGGAAGGAAGGTAAGAAATAGGGAGAGCACAAGGGCAGGGAAAGGACTGAGTCACTCAAACAAAAGGCAAGGCAAACAAAGACCAATATAGGCCATAAAAGCTGTTTGAACAGTTTAGTCAGCTTTAGAATTTTAGTGACATCAAACTGAATGTTATTATGACTGGATGGAATCTTCCTACTACCCCGCTTTGGCCTGGCCTAAACCAAATCAAGCGGTGGGTGGCATGGAGAGGAATTCTCTCTGGCTGGAGTGGGAGGGACCTAAACCTGTGGCACTTGAGGATGCACCGGGTAGGGAAGCGGACAAGACTCCCCTGATGGGCAGTTGAGCACAACAAGGCTCCTGGGACCCTTTGATCATGGCTCCCACCACCATACTTCCACCACCCACCATACGCTCAGCCCCTGAATGGGATCACAGTGGTCTGCTCCGTTGCCTGGTGCAGGTTGGAGTTCCTGACCAAACACCTGAGTGTCCACAGCTTGTGTTGGCCTGCCCGGGCAGGCTGTGGTTGTGGTGGCAAGAGCCAAAGCTGTCTTGCCGTGATGGAGGAGCCAAGGGCTGCCTCTCAGCCATACTAGTGGTTGGTTCTGGAAGAAGCACCCAGGGTAGTGGCAGCATTGTCCGAAGACATGAAGCCAGGCCATCTTCCTTATGGCTTTCCTTAGGAGTTGGTGATGTGTACAGCTCTTGGATTTTTTGCTGTTCTCTCACTTTTCTGGAGAGGTTTTCAGTCGGTTCGTAGCAGGCTTTACGTGGAAAGAGAAAAAAGGCTGGCTCTAAATCTTGCTGGACTTATTGAGGCAAAATGTGGACTTCTTGAAAAAGTGAGCCTTGTGGAAAAAGAACATGGAGGCTTAGAATCATCTTTAAAGGATTGCAGGTTTGAGAAGGGTTCAAGAGAAGCACGACAGCTGGAGGCAACCGACGAAAAGCTGCATAGGTCCGAATCCAGCCATGGCGTTGAAGTGCTCTTTCTAGAAGAAGAGCTCAAAGCACAGAAGGCTCAACATGGTCAACAGGATGAAACGATGGCGCATCTATCAACAAGGATACAGTCCCTCCAAGGTGAATCTGAATCCCTCAGATCACAAATAGATGAAGCTAAAACAAACTGGAGACTCTTTCAAGTGAATGAGGAAGAACTGAAGCAGGCAATCAAAGAGGTTTTGAATGAAGGATCCCGACTTCCGCAAACGCAGAGACCAACAATACAAGGAGAAGCTGAAGCACAGAGGGAACAAGGAGGTGTCCAATATAAAGCAAAAATCATATTAGAGCACTCTAAAGTAGCTGGAGAACAAGTTCTAACGGACACAGAAAATCACATGGAGTCTCTGAGTGAATGCTTGCTGAAGATGATGGATAGGTCTTCTCCAAGCCTGGGAGCCCAAAGGGATGGTGGTCACCTCGAACTGGGAAAGACGAGTGAAACCGAAATTGGTGCTCACTTGGAGGATGAGTCCAAAGGAGCTTTGAGGAACCTGGTTTATGGTGATTAGCTAAAGGCCTCCTTAGAAATCTTGGAAGGAGGAAGAATTCAAAAATGTACTTTCTCATCTGAAGTGGAGAAAACCACGGAAGACCTTACAGAACACCTTAAAAGTCTGCAGACTGAACAGGCATCCTTGCAGTCAGAAAATGCACAGCTGCAAAGTGAGAATGAGACCCTACAGAAGAACTTTAAGTCATGATGGAACGCTATCAAGAAAATATGATGAAACTGCACAGGAAATTAAGAGTGGAGGAAAACTACCGTGTGAAGCAAGAGGAGAAACTTTCCAAAGTCGAAGAAAAGATGAGCCATACAATAAAAGAGGTGGAGACCTACAGAAAGAGAGCCCAATATCTTGAAGAACAATTGCAGAGTACCATTCATTCCTGTCTGGGGAAGATTATGTCCTCTGAGAAAGAAGCACATGCTAGTGAGTTGGCAGCTCGGATTGCTGAAAGAAACCTCAGTTATTTCAGGAAACAAAATGGACGCAACAGACAAAAATTAACTGAGAAGGAGCTTAGATTTGAACTTGTAGAAAAAGATCTCTATGATGCACTGGATGTTTCCAACTCAGCAATGGGCAGAAAGCCTTCTCCAAATGGGCCCTCACCAATAGGTCACCCTACATCTGAAAGGAGACCTCCTCATTTGGAAAAGAGTGGTTCACTCACATTCTCACCTTTCACTCCAGTGGGAGGAGGAGGAGGGTCAAGGGGCCCTGGAGAATCCTCTGGACCATGCGACTAGCAGTAAAGGAAGAGCATGCAGCTGTCATAAGTGTACTGATTTTCAGAGAGCACCTTCTCAGACTGGGCCCCTCTCTCCTCCAGGGGAACAGGCCAGAAGGCTGATGATCCCTCCGCCAGGCCAACCATATTCTTCTAATGCACGTCTTCCTCTACAAAGGCAAGATAGGTTTTACTCAAATTGTGGTAGAGCATCGGGACCAGCAGAACACAGAATTCCTAATATGCCTCCTTTGGACTCTGATGTGCCTGATTCACTTCTCCATGCTGAAAACCAAGCAACTGGCTCTGGCTCTGTGATGGCACCTTTCCCTCCAGTCAGAGGTGCCTTGTTTCCAGTTGACCCAAGGAGTCAGTTCATGAGAAAAGGACCTTTTTTTTCCTCCACCTCTCGCAGGAAACTTGTCTGGGAACCTGGAGATTATGTTCCACCTGACCCGCCACCCACTCCATTTCCAATGCGAAGTGTCTATGCAGGGAGGGGGTTTTCCTCACAATCTTCCCCCAAGAGCTGGAATTCAGCCCTCTACACCCCCATTCTGAAAGTACAAGTGAGTTCCCTGAAGGTTTCCTTCCACCTGCAAATGAGCCTGTTACTCAACATCCAGAACCAAACAAGAAACCTCATGCTGTTGCTCTCTCTTCAAATGTAATTTGACTTATCTCTCATTTTTAGTTTTTAAGTAACTGCTTTTACTTCAGTAATTGACTATACTTTGGCTCCAATTGAAGCTCAATGAAACAATAATTCTTCAGATACTATTTTGTAAATAAAGATGGTTTACGTAGGAATCTTACGAGTAAATTATTCCTATTTTATGTCATTCCAGAGAACAGCATTTAATCTGATGAAGCCACTCTTACATAAACAAGAATGGGAGTTCTAGGTACTTGTAATCTAGCTGATGAAAATATCTTTTAAACTCCCAACAAAGAAGTGTATTTAGTATGACTGTAGCAAATGTAAAGTGACTTTAGGCTTAATGAAAAAGTGTCACTGATTTAGAGACTGGTTGGGCATTTCAGCTAGTTTTTCCATATCAGAATAACTAGAGCATGGGAGGACTAAAGGAGAGAACACAACTAAACATGTCACGGAAACAGGAGATCTCAACTACAAAGAAAAATGAAGACCTCTTTTTTATATTGGTTGCTTAAAACCTTACATAGCTCTTGAGATACCATATTTCCTACATTAGATTCAAGTGACTTATGAACTCCAATTTTGACCCCATATTCAGATTGCACAATCACATTGTTTACTCATCCACGTTTTTACAAAATGCCATATTAGTAACTGTTGTATTCTGCTACCTTTTCTGGCCTCAACTATCCCCCCTCTCCTGCCCTCCCATCTTCTCTCTCTATCCCGTCTGCTGCAATTTAACGTTTGGGAATTGGAAACCACAATATAAACTCACTCTCCTCTCCTTTTTCCCTTCTGTCAAATTACTCATCATCTTCTTCTATTTCTCCTCCTCCTCCTCCTCTTCCTCCTCCTCCTTATACCTATACGTCATTCATCATACACTCATGCATTGGTTCATTCATTCCTTTCACACATGGTGTTGGGGATCCAACTCAGGACCTTTGAAAGTGTGAAGCCAGCACTCTAGTGCTGTGCCAAAACCCCAGCACCTGTCTTTTTGATTTTATGACTGTTTATATGAAATTCAGAATCACATTCTGCTATGGTTCACTGATATGTGGATTGAAATAGTCCTTGTTTTCTGGGAGACTTTTGGAAAATATACATGAATTATTAGGAGATTGAAATGAAGAAACAAAGAGGAAATTCCCCAATTTCTTATTCTTAGATTCCATACTCTGACTCTGCCTACCTACTGTAAAAACTTTTAAACTCTTACTCCCCATTTCTATATCATTGCCAACAAGTGAACATTCACTGCCCTACAACAAACCAGAAAACTCACATTGAACAATGTTTCCCCAGTAGAGACCAAGACACAATACTTATTAAAAAATACCCTAGTTATGAATTAGTAGGTAAAGCTTTATTTGAGTGTTAAATGTGCTCTAATTATGTGTTTGTGTGTTTGTTGATGTGTGTGGTGTGTGGGCGTGTGTGCTTGTGTGGAAAACAAGAACTGAGGTGTAAAATAAATGCAGGATTGCAACGGCCTTCTTAAAAATAAGAAGCAACTTTATCACATTTGAAGCCCAGTGAAGAATCTGCCTGACACTTAACCTACAATTAATTGAAATGTGAAAAATTCAGGCCTAGAAAAACAAAGCCAACATACATACTGAATCTAATCAGTCTGTCTCACCTGTTTTCTAACCACTCCTTTAAATAAACCTAAATGGCCAGCGTAAAACATCAGTTGTTCTAAACGAGTGGACGGATGTCCCCTGTCATGGGCTGTGTAAAATACATGGAGGATCCGGCACTCATTGTTATCTAGAATGACTTCTGCCTGAACTACTATTGGAGAATTGTTGCTGATATACTGCGGTTCTTATAACAGTAAATTGGAATGAAGGTAATTTCAGGCTGCAAAGGAATAAATTGATTTTACTAACTGGTTTTTGGAAAACACTGCCATGAAAAATTATCAATATGTTCATAAAGGCATCTACATGTCTCTTCACAAGGGTTTGACTTAATGGGGGAGGTGGTGAGGTCTGGATATAACTGAACTGTCCATTAGTATGTAGAACAATATAATGGGAATCAGAGTGCATATTGCGGTTTGAACTCAATCTAGGTAACATGGATTCATCTCTGTGTAATAGGCCTGCTTCTGAAAAACACAATGTAGAGCTCTAAAAGCAGAACGATACTTTCAGAATACCATGTTATGTTTGTAAATAGATAGACAGAGAGATATACAGAAATCAAAAATCTGAAAACGGTCTGGAAGTGTACATTTCAATAACTTACAATGTCAGTAGTGGGGGATTAATAGCAGATCAAGAAGACTGTATCTGCATGCGAAATGGTTCAATTTTTGAAAGAGTTTTTTAAATGAAAATGGACAAAAAATTGAAAGGGTTACAGTAAGTGTTGAGAAGTGACTTGGCAAAAGGAGCACAGAGGTGAGAAAGAATTAAGTAGAGTTCAATAGAAGCAGGTATAATTTCTGTACACATGACTCCATGAACAGGAGCAAAGGGGACACTTAAAGAAATCATAGGACTAAGGAGAGTTCAGGATTAGGAATGTTTGTACTAGTGTAGAAATGCTGACCTGAAAACCAACTAAAGTTTTCAACTCCTTCTTTTGAGGAACATTAGCTGTGCCGTGCTTTTCGAAAATGACTTGTCAGAACTGATTTATGCCCATGTTAGCAACTCTTCTAAAATTACTTTGAAAGTAGACTAATGTGAGAGTTTCTCTTTAGAGATAATTCAAATTACTTGCATTGCAAGTGGCAGCAGGTCTGGGGATGTTGTAGCTCAGTGGCAGGGACCTTGCCTAGCTTGGGGCTGGCCTGCCAAGGACTTTCACCCGAAACACTTGCAAGAAAAGAAAAGGAAGAGAAGGGAGAGAGAAAGTTGGAAGGGAGGAAGACACAGTTGGAGGGATGGAGGGAGGTAGAAAAGAAGGAAGAAGAAAAGGAGAAAAACCAGGAAGGGAGGAAGGAAGGTAAGAAATAGGGAGAGCACAAGGGCAGGGAAAGGACTGAGTCACTCAAACAAAAGGCAAGGGACACAAAGACCAATAGAGGCCATAAAAGCTGTTTGAACAGTTTAGTCAGCTTTAGAATTTGAGTGACATCAAACTGAATGCTATTATGACTGGATGGAATCTTCCTACTAACCCCGCCTTGGCCTGGCCTAAACCAAATCAAGGGGTGGGTGGCATGGAGAGGAATTCTCTCTGGCTGGAGTGGGAGGGACCTAAACCTGTGGCACTTGAGGATGCACCGGGTAGGGAAGCGGACAAGACTCCCCTGATGGGCAGTTGAGCACAACAAGGCTCCTGGGAGCCTTTGATCATGGCTCCCACCGCCATATGCCCACCACCCCCCATACGCTCAGCCCTTGAAGGGGATCACAGTGGTCTGCTCCGTTGCCTGGTGAAGGTTGGAGTTCCTGACCAAACACCTGAGTGTCCACAGCCTGTGGTGGCCTGCCTGGGCAGGCTGTGGTTGCGGTGGCAAGAGCCAAAGCTGTCTTGGCGTGATGAAGGAGCCAAGGGCTGCCTCTCAGCCATACTAGTGGGTGGTTCTGGAAGAAGCACCCAGGGTTGTGGCAGCATTGTCCGAAGACATGAAGCCAGGCCATCTTCCTTATGGCTTTCCTTGCGAGTTGGTGATGTGTACAGCTCTTGGTTTTTTTGCTGTTCTCTCACTTTTCTGGAGAGGTTTTCAGTCGGTTCGTAGCAGGCTTTACGTGGGAAGAGAAAAAAGGCTGGCTCTAAATCTTGCTGGACTTATTGAGGCAAAATGTGGACTTCTTGAAAAAGTGAGCCTTGTTGAAAAAGAACATGAAGGCTTAGAATCATCTTTAAAAGATTGCAGGTTTGAGAAGGGTTCAAGAGAAGCACGACAGCTGGAGGCAACCGACAAAAAGCTGCATAGGTCCGAATCCAGCCATGGCGTTGAAGTGCTCTTTCTAGAAGAAGAGCTCAAAGCACAGAAGGCTCAACATGGTCAACAGGATGAAACGATGGCGCATCTATCAAGAAGGATACAGTCCCTCCAAGGTGAATCTGAATCCCTCAGATCACAAATAGCTGAAGCTAAAACAAACTGGAGACTCTTTCAAGTGAATGAGGAAGAACTGAACCTGGCAATCAAAGAGGTTTTGAATGAATGATCCCGACATCCGCAAACGCAGAGACTAACAATACAAGGAGAAGCTGAAGCATAGAGGGAACAAGGAGGTGTCCAATATAAAGCAAAAATCATATTAGAGGACTCTAAAGTAGCTGGAGAACATGTCCTAAGGGACACAGAACATCACATTTAGTCTCTGAGTGAATGCTTGCTGAAGATGATGGATAGGTCTTCTCCAAGTCTGGGAGCCCAAAGGGATGGCGGTCACCTGGAACTGGGAAAGACGAGTGAACCCGAAAATGGTGCTCACTTGGAGGATGAGTCCAAAGGAGCTTTGAGGAACCTGGTTTATGGTGATAAGCTAAAGGCCTCCTTAGAAATCTTGGAAGGAGGAAGAATTCAAAAATGTACTTTCTCATCTGAAGTGGAGAAAACCACGGAAGACCTTACAGAACACCTTAAAAGTCTGCAGACTGAACAGGCATTGTTGCAGTCAGAAAATGCACAGCTGCAAAGTGAGAATGAGACCCTACAGAAGAACTTTAAAGTCATGATGGAACTCTATGAAGAAAATATGATGAAACTGCACATGAAATAAAGAGTGGAGGAAAACTACTGTGTGGAGCAAGAGGAGAAACTTTCCACAGTCGAAGAAAAGATGAGCCATACAATAAAAGAGCTGGAGACCTACAGAAAGAGAGCCCAATATCTTGAAGAACAATTGCAGAGTACCATTCATTCCTGTCTGGGGAAGATTATTTCCTCTGAGAAAGAAGCACATGCTAGTGAGTTGGCAGCTCGGATTGCTGAAAGAAAACTCAGTTATTTCAGGAAACAAAATGCACGCGACAGACAAAAATTAAGTGAGAAGGAGCTTAGATTTGAACTTGTAGAAAAAGATCCCTATGATGCACTGGATGTTTACAACTCAGCAATGGGCAGAAAGCCTTCTCCAAATGGGCCCTCACCAAGAGGTCACCCTTCATCTGAAAGGAGACCTCCTCATTTGGAAAAGGGTGGTCCACTCACACTCTGAACTTTCACTCCAGTGGGAGGAGGAAGAGGGTCAAGGGGCCCTGGAGAATCCTCTGGACCATGCGACTAGCAGTAAAGGAAGAGAATCCAGCTGTCATAAGTTCACTGAATTTCAGAGAGCACCTTCTCAGACTGATCCCCTCTCTCCTCCAGGGGAACAGGCCAGCAGGCTGATGATCCCTCCGCCAGGCCAACCATATTCTTCTGATGCACGTCTTCCTCTACAAAGGCAAGATAGATTTTACTCAAATTGTGGTAGAGCATCGGGACCAGCAGAACACAGAATTCCTAATATGCCTCCTTTGTACTCTGATGTGCCTGATTCACTTCTCCATGCTGAAAACCAAGCAAATGGCTCTGGCTCTGTGTTGGCACCTTTCCCTCCAGTCAGAGGTGCCTTGTTTCCAGTTGACCCAAGGAGTCAGTTCATGAGAAGACGACCTTTTTTTCAATCCACCACTCATAGGAAACTTGTCTGGGAACCTCGAGATTATGTTCCACCTGACCCGCCACCCACTCCATTTCCAATGCGACGTGTCTATGCAGGGAGGGGGTTTTCCTCACAATCTTCCCCCACGAGCTGGAATTCAGCCCTCTACATCCCCATTCTGAAAGTACAAGTGAGTTCCCTGAAGGGTTCCTTCCACCTGCAAATGAGCCGGTTACTCAACATCCAGAACCAATCAAGAAACCTCATGCTGTTGCTCTCTCTTCCAATGTAATTTGACTTATCTCTCATTTTTAGTTTTTAAGTAACTGCTTTTACTTCAGTAATTGACTATACTTTGGCTCCAATTGAAGCTCAATGAAACAATAATTCTTCAGATACTATTTTGTAAATAAAGATGGTTTACGTAGGAATCTTATGAGTAAATTATTCCTATTTTATATTATTCCAGAGAACAGCATTTAATCTGATGAAGCCACTCTTACATAAACAAGAATGGGAGTTCTAGGTACTTGTAATCTAGCTGATGGAAATATCTTTTAAACTCCCAACAAAGAAGTGTATTTAGTATGACTGTAGCAAATGTAAAGTGACTTTAGGCTTAATGAAAAAGTGTCACTGATTTAGAGACTGGTTGGGCATTTCAGCTAGTTTTTCCATATCAGAATAACTAGAGCATGGGAGGACTAAAGGAGAGAACACAACTAAACATGTCACGGAAACAGGAGATCTCAACTACAAAGAAAAATGAAGACCTCTTTTTTTAAATTGGTTGCTTAAAACCTTACATAGCTCTTGAGATACCATATTTCCTACATTAGATTCAAGTGAGTAATGAACTCCCATTTTGACCCCATATTCAGATTGCACAATCACATTGTTTACACATCCACGTTTTTACAAAATGCCATATTAGTAACTGTTGTATTCTGCTACCTTTTCTGGCCACTACTATCCCCCCTCTCCTGCCCTCCCATCTTCTCTCTCTATCCCGTCTGCTGTAATTTAACGTTTGGGAATTGGAAACCACACTTTAAACTCACTCTCCTCCCCTTTTTCCCTTCTGTCAAATTACTCATCATCTTCTTCTATTTCTCCTCCTCCTCCTCCTCTTCCTCCTCCTCCTTATACCTTTAATTCATTCATCATACACTCATGCATTGGTTCATTCATTCCTTTCACACATGGTGTTGGGGATCCAACTCAGGACCTTTGAAAGTGTGAAGCCAGCACTCTAGTGCTGAGCCAAAACCCCAGCACCTGTCTTTTTGATTTTATGACTGTTTATATGAAACTCAGAATCGCATTCTGCTATGGTTCACTGATATGTGGATTGACCTAGTCCTTGTTTTCTGGGAGCCTTTTAGAAAATATACATGAATTATTAGGAGATTGAAATGAAGAAACAAAGAGGAAATTCAACAATTTCTTATTCTTACAATCCATTCTCTGACTCTGCCTACCTACTGTAAAAACTTTTAAACACTTACTCCCCATTTCTATATCTTTGACAACAAGTGAACATTCACTGCCCTACAACAAACCAGAGAAGTCACATTGAACAATGTTTCCCCAGTAGAGACCAAGACACAATACTTCTTAAAAAAATACCCTAGTTATGAATTAGTAGGTAAAGCTTTATTTGAGTGTTAAATGTGCTCTAATTATGTGTTTGTGTGTTTGTTGATGTGTGTGGTGTGTGGGCGTGTGTGCTTGTGTGGAAAACAAGCACTGAGGTGTAAAATAAATGCAGGATTGCAACGGCCTTCTTAAAAATAAGAAGCAACTTTATCACATTTGAAGCCCAGTGAAGAATCTGCCTGACACTTAACCTACAATTAATTGAAATGTGAAAAATTCAGGCCTAGAAAAACAAAGCCAACATACATACTGAATCTAATCAGTCTGTCTCACCTGTTTTCTAACCACTCCTTTAAATAAACCTAAATGGCCAGCGTAAAACATCAGTTGTTCTAAACGAGTGGACGGATGTCCCCTGTCATGGGCTGTGTAAAATACATGGAGGATCCGGCACTCATTGTTATCTAGAATGACTTCTGCCTGAACTACTATTGGAGAATTGTTGCTGATATACTGCGGTTCTTATAACAGTAAATTGGAATGAAGGTAATTTCAGGCTGCAAAGGAATAAATTGATTTTACTAACTGGTTTTTGGAAAACACTGCCATGAAAAATTATCAATATGTTCATAAAGGCATCTACATGTCTCTTCACAAGGGTTTGACTTAATGGGGGAGGTGGTGAGGTCTGGATATAACTGAACTGTCCATTAGTATGTAGAACAATATAATGGGAATCAGAGTGCATATTGCGGTTTGAACTCAATGTAGGTAACATGGATTCATCTCTGTGTAATAGGCCTGCTTCTGAAAAACACAATGTAGAGCTCTAAAAGCAGAACGATACTTTCAGAATACCATGTTATGTTTGTAAATAGATAGACAGAGAGATATACAGAAATCAAAAATCTGAAAACGGTCTGGAAGTGTACATTTCAATAACTTACAATGTCAGTAGTGGGGGATTAATAGCAGATCAAGAAGACTGTATCTGCATGCGAAATGGTTCAATTTTGGAAAGAGTTTTTTAAATGAAAATGGACAAAAAATTGAAAGGGTTACAGTAAGTGTTGAGGAGTGACTTGGCAAAAGGAGCACAGAGGTGAGAAAGAATTAAGTAGAGTTCAATAGAAGCAGGTATAATTTCTGTACACATGACTCCATGAACAGGAGCAAAGGGGACACTTAAAGAAATCATAGGACTAAGGAGAGTTCAGGATTAGGAAGGTTTGTACTAGTGTAGAAATGCTGACCTGAAAACCAACTAAAGTTTTCAACTCCTTCTTTTGAGGAACATTAGCTGTGCCGTGCTTTTCGAAAATGACTTGTCAGAACTGATTTATGCCCATGTTAGCAACTCTTCTAAAATTACTTTGAAAGTACACTAATGTGAGAGTTTCTCTTTAGAGATAATTCAAATTACTTGCATTGGAAGTGGCAGCAGGTCTGGGGATGTTGTAGCTCAGTGGCAGGGACCTTGCCTAGCTTGGGGCTGGCCTGAAAAGGACTTTCACCCGAAACACTTGCAAGAAAAGAAAAGGAAGAGAAGGGAGAGAGAAAGTTGGAAGGGAGGAAGACACAGTTGGAGTAATGGAGGGAGGTAGAAAAGAAGGAAGAAGAAAAGGAGAAAAACCAGGAAGGGAGGAAGGAAGGTAAGAAATAGGGAGAGCACAAGGGCAGGGAAAGGACTGAGTCACTCAAACAAAAGGCAAGGGACACAAAGACCAATAGAGGCCATAAAAGCTGTTTGAACAGTTTAGTCAGCTTTAGAATTTGAGTGACATCAAACTGAATGCTATTATGACTGGATGGAATCTTCCTACTAACCCCGCCTTGGCCTGGCCTAAACCAAATCAAGGGGTGGGTGGCATGGAGAGGAATTCTCTCTGGCTGGAGTGGGAGGGACCTAAACCTGTGGCACTTGAGGATGCACCGGGTAGGGAAGCGGACAAGACTCCCCTGATGGGCAGTTGAGCACAACAAGGCTCCTGGGAGCCTTTGATCATGGCTCCCACCGCCATATGCCCACCACCCCCCATACGCTCAGCCCTTGAAGGGGATCACAGTGGTCTGCTCCGTTGCCTGGTGCAGGTTGGAGTTCCTGACCAAACACCTGAGTGTCCACAGCCTGTGTTGGCCTGCCTGGGCAGGCTGTGGTTGCGGTGGCAAGAGCCAAAGCTGTCTTGGCGTGATGGAGGAGCCAAGGGCTGCCTCTCAGCCATACTAGTAGGTGGTTCTGGAAGAAGCACCCAGGGTTGTGGCAGCATTGTCCGAAGACATGAAGCCAGGCCATCTTCCTTATGGCTTTCCTTGCGAGTTGGTGATGTGTACAGCTCTTGGTTTTTTTGCTGTTCTCTCACTTTTCTGGAGAGGTTTTCAGTCGGTTCGTAGCAGGCTTTACGTGGGAAGAGAAAAAAGGCTGGCTCTAAATCTTGCTGGACTTATTGAGGCAAAATGTGGACTTCTTGAAAAAGTGAGCCTTGTTGAAAAAGAACATGAAGGCTTAGAATCATCTTTAAAAGATTGCAGGTTTGAGAAGGGTTCAAGAGAAGCACGACAGCTGGAGGCAACCGACAAAAAGCTGCATAGGTCCGAATCCAGCCATGGCGTTGAAGTGCTCTTTCTAGAAGAAGAGCTCAAAGCACAGAAGGCTCAACATGGTCAACAGGATGAAACGATGGCGCATCTATCAAGAAGGATACAGTCCCTCCAAGGTGAATCTGAATCCCTCAGATCACAAATAGCTGAAGCTAAAACAAACTGGAGACTCTTTCAAGTGAATGAGGAAGAACTGAACCTGGCAATCAAAGAGGTTTTGAATGAATGATCCCGACATCCGCAAACGCAGAGACCAACAATACAAGGAGAAGCTGAAGCATAGAGGGAACAAGGAGGTGTCCAATATAAAGCAAAAATCATATTAGAGGACTCTAAAGTAGCTAGAGAACATGTCCTAAGGGACACAGAACATCACATGGAGTCTCTGAGTGAATGCTTGCTGAAGATGATGGATAGGTCTTCTCCAAGTCTGGGAGCCCAAAGGGATGGCGGTCACCTGGAACTGGGAAAGACGAGTGAACCCGAAAATGGTGCTCAATGGAGGATGAGTCCAAAGGAGCTTTGAGGAACCTGGTTTATGGTGATAAGCTAAAGGCCTCCTTAGAAATCTTGGAAGGAGGAAGAATTCAAAAATGTACTTTCTCATCTGAAGTGGAGAAAACCATGGAAGACCTTACAGAACACCTTAAAAGTCTGCAGACTGAACAGGCATTGTTGCAGTCAGAAAATGCACAGCTGCAAAGTGAGAATGAGACCCTACAGAAGAACTTTAAAGTCATGATGGAACGCTATCAAGAAAATATGATGAAACTGCACAGGAAATTAAGAGTGGAGGAAAACTACCGTGTGGAGCAAGAGGAGAAACTTTCCAAAGTCGAAGAAAAGATGAGCCATACAATAAAAGAGCTGGAGACCTACAGAAAGAGAGCCCAATATCTTGAAGAACAATTGCAGAGTACCATTCATTCCTGTCTGGGGAAGATTATTTCCTCTGAGAAAGAAGCACATTCTAGTGAGTTGGCAGCTCGGATTGCTGAAAGAAACCTCAGTTATTTCAGGAAACAAAATGCACGCAACAGACAAAAATTAACTGAGAAGGAGCTTAGATTTGAACTTGTAGAAAAAGATCCCTATGATGCACTGGATGTTTCCAACTCAGCAATGGGCAGAAAGCCTTCTCCAAATGGGCCCTCACCAATAGGTCACCCTTGATCTGAAAGGAGACCTCCTCATTTGGAAAAGAGTGGTCCACTCACACTCTCACCTTTCACTCCAGTGGGAGGAGGAGGAGGGTCAAGGGGCCCTGGAGAATCCTCTGCACCATGCGACTAGCAGTAAAGGAAGAGAATCCAGCTGTCATAAGTTCACTGATTTTCAGAGAGCACCTTCTCAGACTGGGCCCCTCTCTCCTCCAGGGGAACAGGCCAGCAGGCTGATGATCCCTCCGCCAGGCCAACCATATTCTTCTGATGCACGTCTTCCTCTACAAAGGCAAGATAGGTTTTACTCAAATTGTGGTAGAGCATCGGGACCAGCAGAACACAGAATTCCTAATATGCCTCCTTTGGACTCTGATGTGCCTGATTCACCTCTCCATGCTGAAAACCAAGCAACTGGCTCTGGCTCTGTGTTGGCACCTTTCCCTCCAGTCAGAGGTGCCTTGCTTCCAGTTGACCCAAGGAGTCAGTTCATGAGAAGAGGACCTTTTTTTTCCTCCACCTCTCCCAGGAAACTTGTCTGGGAACCTGGAGATTATGTTCCACCTGACCCGCCACCCACTCCATTTCCAATGCGAAGTGTCTATGCAGGGAGGGGGTTTTCCTCACAATCTTCCCCCAAGAGCTGGAATTCAGCCCTCTACACCCCCATTCTGAAAGTACAAGTGAGTTCCCTGAAGGGTTCCTTCCACCTGCAAATGAGCCTGTTACTCAACATCCAGAACCAAACAAGAAACCTCATGCTGTTGCTCTCTCTTCCAATGTAATTTGACTTATCTCTCATTTTTAGTTTTTAAGTAACTGCTTTTACTTCAGTAATTGACTATACTTTGGCTCCAATTGAAGCTCAATGAAACAATAATTCTTCAGATACTATTTTGTAAATAATGATGGTTTACGTAGGAATCTTACGAGTAAATTATTCCTATTTTATGTCATTCCAGAGAACAGCATTTAATCTGATGAAGCCACTCTTACATAAACAAGAATGGGAGTTCAAGGTTCTTGTAATCTAGCTGATGGAAATATCTTTTAAACTCCCAACAAAGAAGTGTATTTAGGATGACTGTAGCAAATGTCAAGTGACTTTAGGCTTAATGAAAAAGTGTCACTGATTTAGAGACTGGTTGGGCATTTCAGCTAGTTTTTCCATATCAGAATAACTAGACCATGGGAGGACTAAAGGAGAGAACACAACTAAACATGTCACGGAAACAGGAGATCTCAACTACAAAGAAAAATGAAGACCTCTTTTTTATATTGGTTGCTTAAAACTTTACATAGCTCTTGAGATACCATATTTCCTACATTAGATTCAAGTGAGTTATGAACTCCAATTTTGACCCCATATTCAGATTGCACAATCACATTGTTTACACATCCACGTTTTTACAAAATGCCATATTAGTAACTGTTATTCTGCTACCTTTTCTGGCCTCCACTATCCCCCCTCTCCTGCCCTCCCATCTTCTCTCTCTATCCCGTCTGCTGTAATTTAACGTTTGGGAATTGGAAACCACACTTTAAACTCACTCTCCTCCCCTTTTTCCCTTCTGTCAAATTACTCATCGTCTTCTTCTATTTCTCCTCCTCCTCCTCCTCCTCTTCCTCCTCCTCCTTATACCTTTACTTCATTCATGATACACTCATGCATTGGTTCATTCATTCCTTTCACACATGGTGTTGGGGATCCAACTCAGGACTTTTGAAAGTGTGAAGCCAGCACTCTAGTGCTGAGCCAAAACCCCAGCACCTGTCTTTTTGATTTTATGACTGTTTATATGAAATTCAGAATCGCATTCTGCTATGGTTCACTGATATGTGGATTGACCTAGTCCTTGTTTTCTGGGAGCCCTTTGGAAAATATACATGAATTATTAGGAGATTGAAATGAAGAAACACAGAGGAAATTCCCCAATTTCTTATTCTTAGATTCCATACTCTGACTCTGCCTACCTACTGTAAAAACTTTTAAACTCTTACTCCCCATTTCTATATCATTGCCAACAAGTGAACATTCACTGCCCTGCAACAAACCAGAGAACTCACATTGAACAATGTTTCCCCAGTAGAGACCAAGACACAATACGTATTAAAAAAATACCCTAGTTACGAATTAGTAGGTTAAGCTTTATTTGAGTGTTCAATGTGCTCTAATTATGTGTTTGTGTGTTTGTTGATGTGTGTGGTGTGTGGGCGTGTGTGCTTGTGTGTAAAACAAGCACTGAGGTGTAAGATAAATGCAGGATTGCAACGGCCTTCTTAAAAATGAGAAGCAACTTTATCACATTTGAAGCCCAGAGAAGAATCTGCCTGATACTTAACCTACAATTAATTGAAACGTGAAAAATTCAGGCCTAGAAAAACAAAGCCAACATACATACTGAATCTAATCAGTCTGTCTCACCTGTTTTCTAACCACTCCTTTAAATAAACCTAAATGGCCAGCGTAAAACATCAGTTGTTCTAAACGAGTGGACAGATATCCCCTGTCATGGGCTGTGTAAAATACATGGAGGATCCGGCACTGATAGTTATCTAGAATGACTTCTGCCTGAACTACTATTGGAGAATTGTTGCTGATATACTGCGGTTCTTATACCAGTAAACTGGAATGAAGGTAATTTCAGGCTGCAAAGGAATAAATTGATTTTACTAACTGGTTTTTGGAAAACACTGCCATGAAAAATTATCAATATGTTCATAAAGGCATCTACATGTCTCTTCACAAGGGTTTTACTTAATGGGGGAGGTGGTGAGGTCTCGATATAACTGAACTGTCCATTAGTAGGTAGAACAATATAATGGGAATCAGAGTGCACATTCCGGTTTGAACTCAATCTAGGTAACATGGATTCATCTCTGTGTAATAGGCCTGCTTCTGAAAAACACAATGTAGAGCTCCAAAAGCAGAACGATACTTTCAGAATACCATGTTATGTTTGTAAATAGATAGACAGATAGATATACAGAAATCAAAAATCTGAAAACGGTCTGGCAGTGTACATTTCAATAACTTACAATGTCAGTAGTGGGGGATTAATAGCAGATCAAGAAGACTGTATCTGCATGCAAAATGGTTCAATTTTTGAAAGAGTTTTTTTAAATGAAAATGGACAAAAAATTGAAAGGGTTACAGTAAGTGTTGAGGAGTGACTTGGCAAAAGGCGCACAGAGGTGAGAAAGAATTAACTAGAGTTCAATAGAACCAGGTATAATTTCTGTACACATGACTCCATGAACAGGAGCAAAGGGGACACTTAAAGAAATCATAGGACTAAGGAGAGATCAGGATTAGGAATGTTTGTACTAGTCTAGAAATGCTGACCTGAAAACCAACTAAAGTTTTCAACTCCTTCTTTTGAGGAACATTAGCTGTGCGGTGCTTTTCAAAAATGACTTGTCATAACTGATTTATGCCCATGTTAGCAACTCTTCTGAAATTACTTTGAAAGTAGACTAATGGGAGAGTTTCTCTTTAGAGATAATTCAAATTACTTGCATAGGAAGTGGCAGCAGGTCTGCGGATGTTGTAGCTCAGTGGCAGTGAGCTTGCCTAGCTTGGGGCTGGCCTGCCATGGACTTTCACCCCAAACACTTGCAAGAAAAGAAAAGGAAGGGAAGGGAGAGAGAAAGTTGGAAGGGAGGAAGGCAAAGTTGGAGGGATGGAGGGAGGTAGAAAAGAAGGAAGAAGAAAAGGAGAAAAACCAGGAAGGGAGGAAGGAAGGGAGGAAATCGGGAGAGCAGAAGGGCAGGGAAAGGACTGAGTCACTCAAACAAAAGGCAAGGGACACAAAGACCAATATAGGCCTTAAAAGGTGTTTGAAGAGTTTAGTCAGCTTTAGAATTTGAGTGACATCAAACTGAATGTTATTATGACTGGATGGAATCTTCCTACTAACTCCGCCTTGGCCTGGCCTAAACCAAATCAAGGGGTGGGTGGCATGGAGAGGAATTCTCTCTGGCTGGAGTGGGAGGGACCTAAACCTGTGGCACTTGAGGATGCACTGGGTAGGGAAGCGGACAAGACTCCCCTGATGGGCAGTTGAGCACAACAAGGCTACGGGGAGCCTTTGATCATGGCTGGCACTGCCATACGCCCACCACCCACCATACGCTCAGCCCCTGAAGGGGATCACTGTGGTCTGTTCCGTTGCCTGCTGCAGGTTGGAGTTCCTGACCAAACACCTGAGTGTCTACAGCCTGTGTTGGCCTGCCCGGGCAGGCTGTGGTTGAGGTGGCAAGAGCCAAAGCTGTCTTGGCGTCATGGAGGAGCCAAGGGCTGCCTCTCAGCCATACTAGTGGGTGGTTCTGGAAGAAGCACCCAGGGTTGTGGCAGCATTGTCCGAAGACATGAAGCCAGGCCATCTTCCTTATGGCTTTCCTTGTGAGTTGGTGATGTGTACAGCTCTTGGATTTTTTGCTGTTCTCGCACTTTTCTGGAGAGGTTTTCAGTCGGTTCGTAGCAGGCTTTACGTGGGAAGAGAAAAAAGGCTGGCTCTAAGTCTTGCTGGACTTATTGAGGCAAAATGTGGACTTCTTGAAAAAGTGAGCCTTGTTGAAAAAGAACATGAAGGCTTAGAATCATCTTTAAAGGATTGCAGGTTTGAGAAGGGTTCAAGAGAAGCACGACAGCTGGAGGCAACTGACGAAAGGCTGCATAGGTCCGAATCCAGCCATGGCGTTGAAGTGCTCTTTCTAGAAGAAGAGCTCAAAGCACAGAAGGCTCAACATGGTCAACAGAATGAAACGATGGCGCATCTATCAAGAAGGATACAGTCCCTCCAAGGTGAATCTGAATCCCTCAGATCACAAATAGCTGAAGCTAAAACAAACTGGAGACTCTTTCAAGTGAATGAGGAAGAACTGAACCTGGCAATCAAAGAGGTTTTGAAGGAAGGATCCCTACTTCCGCAAACGCAGAGACCAACAATACAAGGAGAAGCTGAAGCACAGAGGGAACAAGGAGGTGTCCAATATAAAGCAAAAATCATATTAGAGGACTCTAAAGTAGCTGGAGAACAAGTTCTAAGGGACACAGAAAATCACATGGAGTCTGAGTGAATGCTTGCTGAAGATGATGGATAGGTCTTCTCCAAGCCTGGGAGCCCAAAGGGATGGTGGTCACCTGGAACTGGGAAAGACGAGTGAACCCGAAATTGGTGCTCACTTGGAGGATGAGTCCAAAGGAGCTTTGAGGAACCTGGTTTATGGTGATAAGCTAAAGGCCTCCTTAGAAATCTTGGAAGGAGGAAGAATTCAAAAATGTACTTTCTCATCTGAAGTGGAGAAAACCACGGAAGACCTTACAGAACACCTTAAAAGTCTGCAGACTGAACAGGCATCCTTGCAGTCAGAAAATGCACAGCTGCAAAGTGAGAATGAGACCCTACAGAAGAACTTTAAAGTCATGATGGAACGCTATCAAGAAAATATGATGAAACTGCACAGGAAATTAAGAGTGGAGGAAAACTACCGTGTGGAGCAAGAGGAGAAACTTTCCAAAGTCGAAGAAAAGATGAGCCATACAATAAAAGAGCTGGAGACCTACCGAAAGAGAGCCCAATATCTTGAAGAACAATTGCAGAGTACCATTCATTTTTGTCTGGGGAAGATTATTTCCTCTGAGAAAGAAGCACATGCTAGTGAGTTGGCAGCTCGGATTGCTGAAAGAAACCTCATTTATTTCAGGAAACAAAATGCACGCAACAGACAAAAATTAACTGAGAAGGAGCTTAGATTTGAACTTGTAGAAAAAGATCCCTATGATGCACTGGATGTTTCCTACTCAGCAATGGGCAGAAAGCCTTCTCCAAATGGGCCCTCACCAATAGGTCACCCTTCATCTGAAAGGAGACCTCCTCATTTGGAAAAGAGTGGTCCACTCACACTCTCACCTTTCACTCCAGTGGGAGGAGGAGGAGGGTCAAGGGGCCCTGGAGAATCCTCTGGACCATGCGACTAGCAGTAAAGGAAGAGAATCCAGCTGTCGTAAGTTCACTGATTTTCAGAGAGCACCTTCTCAGACTGGGCCCCTCTCTCCTCCAGGGGAACAGGCCAGCAGGCTGATGATCCCTCCGCCAGGCCAACCATATTCTTCTGATGCACGTCTTCCTCTACAAAGGCAAGATAGGTTTTACTCAAATTGTGGTAGAGCATCGGGACCAGCAGAACACAGAATTCCTAATATGCCTCCTTTGGACTCTGATGTGCCTGATTCACCTCTCCATGCTGAAAAACAAGCAACTGGCTCTGGATCTGTGTTGGCACCTTTCCCTCCAGTCAGAGGTGCCTTGTTTCCAGTTGACCCAAGGAGTCAGTTCATGAGAAGAGGACCTTTTTTTTCCTCCACCTCTCCCAGGAAACTTGTCTGGGAACCTGGAGATTATGTTCCACCTGACCCGCCACCCACTCCATTTCCAATGCGAAGTGTCTATGCAGGGAGGGGGTTTTCCTCACAATCTTCCCCCAAGAGCTGGAATTCAGCCCTCTACACCCCCATTCTGAAAGTACAAGTGAGTTCCCTGAAGGGTTCCTTCCACCTGCAAATGAGCCTGTTACTCAACCTCCAGAACCAAACAAGAAACCTCATGCTGTTGCTCTCTCTTCAAATGTAATTTGGCTTATCTCTCATTTTTAGTTTTTAAGTAACTGCTTTTACTTCAGTAATTGACTATACTTCTCTCCAATTGAAGCTCAATGAAACAATAATTCTTAAGATACTATTTTGTAAATAAAGATGGTTTACGTAGGAATCTTATGAGTAAATTATTCCTATTTTATGTCATTCCAGAGAACAGCATTTAATCTGATGAAGCCACTCTTACATAAACAAGAATGGGAGTTCAAGGTACTTGTAATCTAGCTGATGGAAATATCTTTTAAACTCCCAACAAAGAAGTGTATTTAGGATGACTGTAGCAAATGTCAAGTGACTTTAGGCTTAATGAAAAAGTGTCACTGATTTAGAGACTGGTTGGGCATTTCAGCTAGTTTTTCCATATCAGAATAACTAGAGCATGGGAGGACTAAAGGAGAGAACACAACTAAACATGTCACGGAAACAGGAGATCTCAACTGCAAAGAAAAATGAAGACCTCTTTTTTATATTGGTTGCTTAAAACCTTACATAGCTCTTGAGATACCATATTTCCTACATTAGATTCAAGTGAGTAATGAACTCCCATTTTGACCCCATATTCAGATTGCACAATCACATTGTTTACACATCCACGTTTTTACAAAATGCCATATTAGTAACTGTTGTATTCTGCTATCTTTTCTGGCCTCCACTATCCCCCCTCTCCTGCCCTCCTATCTTCTCTCTCTATCCCGTCTGCTGTAATTTAACGTCTGGGAATTGGAAACCACACTTTAAACTCACTCTCCTCCCCTTTTTCCCTTCTGTCAAATTACTCATCATCTTCTTCTATTTCTCCTCCTCCTCCTCCTCCTCCTCTTCCTCCTCCTCCTGATACCTTTAAGTCATTTATCATACACTCATGCCTTGGTTCATTCATTCCTTTCACACATGGTGTTGGGGATCCAACTCAGGACCTTTGAAAGTGTGAAGCCAGCAATCTAGTGCTGAGCCAAAATCCCAGCACCTGTCTTTTTGATTTTATGACTGTTTATATGAAATTCAGAATCGCATTCTGCTATGGTTCACTGATATGTGGATTGACCTAGTCCTTGTTTTCTGGGAGCCTTTTGGAAAATATACATGAATTATTAGGAGATTGAAATGAAGAAACACAGAGGAAATTCCCCAATTTCTTATTCTTAGATTCCATACTCTGACTCTGCCTACCTACTGTAAAAACTTTTAAACTCTTACTCCCCATTTCTATATCATTGCCAACAAGTGAACATTCAGTGCCCTACAACAAACCAGAGAACTCACATTGAACAATGTTTCCCCAGTAGAGACCAACACACAATACTTATTAAAAAAATACCCTAGTTAAGAATTAGTAGGTTAAGCTTTATTTGAGTGTTCAATGTGCTCTAATTATGTGTTTGTGTGTTTGTTGATGTGTGTGGTGTGTGGGCGTGTGTGCTTGTGTGTAAAACAAGCACTGAGGTGTAAGATAAATGCAGGATTGCAACGGCCTTCTTAAAAATGAGAAGCAACTTTATCACATTTGAAGCCCAGAGAAGAATCTGCCTGATACTTAACCTACAATTAATTGAAACGTGAAAAATTCAGGCCTAGAAAAACAAAGCCAACATACATACTGAATCTAATCAGTCTGTCTCACCTGATTTCTAACCACTCCTTTAAATAAACCTAAATGGCCAGCGCAAAACATCAGTTTTTCTAAACGAGTGGACGGATATCCCCTGTCATGGGCTGTGTAAAATACATGGAGGATCCGGCACTGATTGTTATCTAGAATGACTTCTGCCTGAACTACTATTGGAGAATTGTTGCTGATATACTGCGGTTCTTATACCAGTAAACTGGAATGAAGGTAATTTCAGGCTGCAAAGGAATAAATTGATTTTACTAACTGGTTTTTGGAAAACACTGCCATGAAAAATTATCAATATGTTCATAAAGGCATCTACATGTCTCTTCACAAGGGTTTTACTTAATGGGGGAGGTGGTGAGGTCTCGATATAACTGAACTGTCCATTAGTAGGTAGAACAATATAATGGGAATCTGAGTGCACATTCCGGTTTGAACTCAATCTAGGTAACATGGATTCATCTCTGTGTAATAGGTCTGCTTCTGAAAAACACAATGTAGAGCTCCAAAAGCAGAACGATACTTTCAGAATACCATGTTATGTTTGTAAATAGATAGACAGATAGATATACAGAAATCAAAAATCTGAAAACGGTCTGGAAGTGTACATTTCAATAACTTACAATGTCAGTAGTGGGGGATTAATAGCAGATCAAGAAGACTGTATCTGCATGCGAAATGGTTCAATTTTTGAAAGAGTTTTTTTAAATGAAAATGGACAAAAAATTGAAAGGGTTACAATAAGTGTTGAGGAGTGACTTGGCAAAAGGCGCACAGAGGTGAGAATGAATTAACTAGAGTTCAATAGAACCAGGTATAATTTCTGTACACATGACTCCATGAACAGGAGCAAAGGGGACACTTAAAGAAATCATAGGACTAAGGAGAGATCAGGATTAGGAGGGTTTGTACTAGTCTAGAAATGCTGACCTGAAAACCAACTAAAGTTTTCAACTCCTTCTTTTGAGGAACATTAGCTGTGCGGTGCTTTTCAAAAATGACTTGTCATAACTGATTTATGCCCATGTCAGCAACTCTTCTGAAATTACTTTGAAAGTAGACTAATGGGAGAGTTTCTCTTTAGAGATAATTCAAATTACTTGCATAGGAAGTGGCAGCAGGTCTGGGGATGTTGTAGCTCAGTGGCAGTGACCTTGCCTAGCTTGGGGCTGGCCTGCCATGGACTTTCACCCCAAACACTTGCAAGAAAAGAAAAGGAAGGGAAGGGAGAGAGAAAGTTGGAAGGGAGGAAGGCAAAGTTGGAGGGATGGAGGGAGGTAGAAAAGAAGGAAGAAGAAAAGGAGAAAAACCAGGAAGGGAGGAAGGAAGGTAGGAAATAGGGAGAGCACAAGGGCAGGGAAAGGACTGAGTCACTCAAACTAAAGGCAAGGGACACAAACACCAATATCGGCCATAAAAGCTGTTTGAACAGTTTAGTCAGATTTAGAATTTGAGTGACATCAAACTGGATGTTATTATGACTGGATGGAATCTTCCTACTAACCCCGCCTTGGCCTGGCCTAAACCAAATCAAGGGGTGGGTGGCATGGAGAGGAATTCTCTCTGGCTGGAGTGGGAGGGACCTAAACCTGTGGCACTTGAGGATGCACTGGGTAGGGAAGCGGACAAGACTCCCCTGATGGGCAGTTGAGCACAACAAGGCTACGGGGAGCCTTTGATCATGGCTGGCACTGCCATACGCCCACCACCCACCATACGCTCAGCCCCTGAAGGGGATCACTGTGGTCTGCTCCGTTGCCTGGTGCAGGTTGGAGTTCCTGACCAAACACCTGAGTGTCCACAGCCTGTGTTGGCCTGCCCGGGCAGGCTGTGGTTGAGGTTGCAAGAGCCAAAGCTGTCTTGGCGTGATGGAGGAGCCAAGGGCTGCCTCTCAGCCATACTAGTGGGTGGTTCTGGAAGAAGCACCCAGGGTTGTGGCAGCATTGTCCGAAGACATGAAGCCAGGCCATCTTCCTTATGGCTTTCCTTGCGAGTTGGTGATGTGTACAGCTCTTGGATTTTTTGCTGTTCTCTCACTTTTCTGGAGAGGTTTTCAGTCGGTTCGTAGCAGGCTTTACGTGGGAAGAGAAAAAAGGCTGCCTCTAAATCTTGCTGGACTTATTGAGGCAAAATGTGGACTTCTTGAAAAAGTGAGCCTTGTTGAAAAAGAACATGAAGGCTTAGAATCATCTTTAAAGGATTGCAGGTTTGAGAAGGGTTCAAGAGAAGCACGACAGCTGGAGGCAACTGACGAAAGGCTGCATAGGTCCGAATCCAGCCATGGCGTTGAAGTGCTCTTTCTAGAAGAAGAGCTCAAAGCACAGAAGGCTCAACATGGTCAACAGGATGAAACGATGGCGCATCTATCAAGAAGGATACAGTCCCTCCAAGGTGAATCTGAATCCCTCAGGTGACAAATAGCTGAAGCTAAAACAAACTGGAGACTCTTTCAAGTGAATGAGGAAGAACTGAACCTGGCAATCAAAGAGGTTTTGAAGGAAGGATCCCTACTTCCGCAAACGCAGAGACCAACAATACAAGGAGAAGCTGAAGCACAGAGGGAACAAGGAGGTGTCCAATATAAAGCAAAAATCATATTAGAGGATTCTAAAGTAGCTGGAGAACAAGTTCTAAGGGACACAGAAAATCACATGGAGTCTGAGTGAATGCTTGCTGAAGATGATGGATAGGTCTTCTCCAAGCCTGGGAGCCCAAAGGGATGGTGGTCACCTGGAACTGGGAAAGACGAGTGAACCTGAAATTGGTGCTCACTTGGAGGATGAGTCCAAAGGAGCTTTGAGGAACCTGGTTTATGGTGATAAGCTAAAGGCCTCCTTAGAAATCTTGGAAGGAGGAAGAATTCAAAAATGTACTTTCTCATCTGAAGTGGAGAAAACCACGGAAGACCTTACAGAACACCTTAAAAGTCTGCAGACTGAACAGGCATCCTTGCAGTCAGAAAATGCACAGCTGCAAAGTGAGAATGAGACCCTACAGAAGAACTTTAAAGTCATGATGGAACGCTATCAAGAAAATATGATGAAACTGCACAGGAAATTAAGAGTGGAGGAAAACTACTATGTGGAGCAAGAGGAGAAACTTTCCAAAGTCGAAGAAAAGATGAGCCATACAATAAAAGTGCTGGAGACCTACAGAAAGAGAGCCCAATATCTTGAAGAACAATTGCAGAGAACCATTCATTCCTGTCTGGGGAAGATTATTTCCTCTGAGAAAGAAGCACATGCTAGTGAGTTGGCAGCTCGGATTGCTGAAAGAAACCTCAGTTATTTCAGGAAACAAAATGCACGCAACAGACAAAAATTAACTGAGAAGGAGCTTAGATTTGAACTTGTAGAAAAAGATCCCTATGATGCACTGGATGTTTCCAACTCAGCAATGGGCAGAAAGCCTTCTCCAAATGGGCCCTCACCAATAGGTCACCCTTCATCTGAAAGGAGACCTCCTCATTTGGAAAAGAGTGGTCCACTCACACTCTCACCTTTCACTCCAGTGGGAGGAGGAGGAGGGTCAAGGGGCCCTGGAGAATCCTCTGGACCATGCGACTAGCAGTAAAGGAAGAGAATCCAGCTGTCGTAAGTTCACTGATTTTCAGAGAGCACCTTCTCAGACTGGGCCCCTCTCTCATCCAGGGGAAAAGGCCATCAGGCTGATGATCCCTCCGCCAGGCAAACCATATTCTTCTGATGCACGTCTTCCTCTACAAAGGCAAGATAGGTTTTACTCAAATTGTGGTAGAGCATCGGGACCAGCAGAACACAGAATTCCTAATATGCCTCCTTTGGACTCTGATGTGCCTGATTCACCTCTCCATGCTGAAAACCAAGCAACTGGCTCTGGCTCTGTGTTGGCACCTTTCCCTCCATTCAGAGGTGCCTTGTTTCCAGTTGACCCAAGGAGTCAGTTAATGAGAAGAGGACCTTTTTTTTCCTCCACCTCTCCCAGGAAACTTGTCTGGGAACCTGGAGATTATGTTCCACCTGACCCGCCACCCACTCCATTTCCAATGCGAAGTGTCTATGCAGGGAGGGGGTTTTCCTTACAATCTTCCCCCAAGAGCTGGAATTCAGCCCTCTACACCCCCATTCTGAAAGTACAAGTGAGTTCCCTGAAGGGTTCCTTCCACCTGCAAATGAGCCTGTTACTCAACATCCAGAACCAAACAAGAAACCTCATGCTGTTGCTCTCTCTTCCAATGTAATTTGACTTATCTCTCATTTTTAGTTTTTAAGTAACTGCTTTTACTTCAGTAATTGACTATACTTTGGCTCCAATTGAAGCTCAATGAAACAATAATTCTTCAGATACTATTTTGTAAATAAAGATGGTTTACGTAGGAATCTTACGAGTAAATTATTCCTATTTTATGTCATTCCAGAGAACAGCATTTAATCTGATGAAGCCACTCTTACATAAACAAGAATGGGAGTTCAAGGTTCTTGTAATCTAGCAGATGGAAATATCTTTTAAACTCCCAACAAAGAAGTGTATTTAGGATGACTGTAGCAAATGTCAAGTGACTTTAGGCTTAATGAAAAAGTGTCACTGATTTAGAGACTGGTTGGGCATTTCAGCTAGTTTTTCCATATCAGAATAACTAGACCATGGGAGGACTAAAGGAGAGAACACAACTAAACATGTCACGGAAACAGGAGATCTCAACTACAAAGAAAAATGAAGACCTCTTTTTTATATTGGTTGCTTAAAACCTTACATAGCTCTTGAGATACCATATTTCCTACATTAGATTCAAGTGAGTTATGAACTCCCATTTTGACCCCATATTCAGATTGCACAATCACATTGTTTACACATCCACGTTTTTACAAAATGCCATATTAGTAACTGTTATTCTGCTACCTTTTCTGGCCTCCACTATCCCCCCTCTCCTGCCCTCCCATCTTCTCTCTCTATCCCGTCTGCTGTAATTTAACGTTTGGGAATTGGAAACCACACTTTAAACTCACTCTCCTCCCCTTTTTCCCTTCTGTCAAATTACTCATCGTCTTCTTCTATTTCTCCTCCTCCTCCTCCTCCTCTTCTTCCTCCTCCTTATACCTTTACTTCATTCATCATACACTCATGCATTGGTTCATTCATTCCTTTCACACATGGTGTTGGGGATCCAACTCAGGACTTTTGAAAGTGTGAAGCCAGCACTCTAGTGCTGAGCCAAAACCCCAGCACCTGTCTTTTTGATTTTATGACTGTTTATATGAAATTCAGAATCGCATTCTGCTATGGTTCACTGATATGTGGATTGACCTAGTCCTTGTTTTCTGGGAGCCTTTTGGAAAATATACATGAATTATTAGGAGATTGAAATGAAGAAACACAGAGGAAATTCCCCAATTTCTTATTCTTAGATTCCATACTCTGACTCTGCCTACCTACTGTAAAAACTTTTAAACTCTTACTCCCCATTTCTATATCATTGCCAACAAGTGAACATTCACTGCCCTGCAACAAACCAGAGAACTCACATTGAACAATGTTTCCCCAGTAGAGACCAAGACACAATACGTATTAAAAAAATACCCTAGTTACGAATTAGTAGGTTAAGCTTTATTTGAGTGTTCAATGTGCTCTAATTATGTGTTTGTGTGTTTGTTGATGTGTGTGGTGTGTGGGCGTGTGTGCTTGTGTGTAAAACAAGCACTGAGGTGTAAGATAAATGCAGGATTGCAACGGCCTTCTTAAAAATGAGAAGCAACTTTATCACATTTGAAGCCCAGAGAAGAATCTGCCTGATACTTAACCTACAATTAATTGAAACGTGAAAAATTCAGGCCTAGAAAAACAAAGCCAACATACATACTGAATCTAATCAGTCTGTCTCACCTGTTTTCTAACCACTCCTTTAAATAAACCTAAATGGCCAGCGTAAAACATCAGTTGTTCTAAACGAGTGGACAGATATCCCCTGTCATGGGCTGTGTAAAATACATGGAGGATCCGGCACTGATAGTTATCTAGAATGACTTCTGCCTGAACTACTATTGGAGAATTGTTGCTGATATACTGCGGTTCTTATACCAGTAAACTGGAATGAAGGTAATTTCAGGCTGCAAAGGAATAAATTGATTTTACTAACTGGTTTTTGGAAAACACTGCCATGAAAAATTATCAATATGTTCATAAAGGCATCTACATGTCTCTTCACAAGGGTTTTACTTAATGGGGGAGGTGGTGAGGTCTCGATATAACTGAACTGTCCATTAGTAGGTAGAACAATATAATGGGAATCAGAGTGCACATTCCGGTTTGAACTCAATCTAGGTAACATGGATTCATCTCTGTGTAATAGGCCTGCTTCTGAAAAACACAATGTAGAGCTCCAAAAGCAGAACGATACTTTCAGAATACCATGTTATGTTTGTAAATAGATAGACAGATAGATATACAGAAATCAAAAATCTGAAAACGGTCTGGCAGTGTACATTTCAATAACTTACAATGTCAGTAGTGGGGGATTAATAGCAGATCAAGAAGACTGTATCTGCATGCGAAATGGTTCAATTTTTGAAAGAGTTTTTTTAATTGAAAATGGACAAAAAATTGAAAGGGTTACAGTAAGTGTTGAGGAGTGACTTGGCAAAAGGCGCACAGAGGTGAGAAAGAATTAACTAGAGTTCAATAGAACCAGGTATAATTTCTGTACACATGACTCCATGAACAGGAGCAAAGGGGACACTTAAAGAAATCATAGGACTAAGGAGAGATCAGGATTAGGAGGGTTTGTACTAGTCTAGAAATGCTGACCTGAAAACCAACTAAAGTTTTCAACTCCTTCTTTTGAGGAACATTAGCTGTGCGGTGCTTTTCAAAAATGACTTGTCATAACTGATTTATGCCCATGTTAGCAACTCTTCTGAAATTACTTTGAAAGTAGACTAATGGGAGAGTTTCTCTTTAGAGATAATTCAAATTACTTGCATAGGAAGTGGCAGCAGGTCTGGGGATGTTGTAGCTCAGTGGCAGTGAGCTTGCCTAGCTTGGGGCTGGCCTGCCATGGACTTTCACCCCAAACACTTGCAAGAAAAGAAAAGGAAGGGAAGGGAGAGAGAAAGTTGGAAGGGAGGAAGGCAAAGTTGGAGGGATGGAGGGAGGTAGAAAAGAAGGAAGAAGAAAAGGAGAAAAACCAGGAAGGGAGGAAGGAAGGTAGGAAATAGGGAGAGCACAAGGGCAGGGAAAGGACTGAGTCACTCAAACAAAAGGCAAGGGACACAAACACCAATATCGGCCATAAAAGCTGTTTGAACAGTTTAGTCAGCTTTAGAATTTGAGTGACATCAAACTGGATGTTATTATGACTGGATGGAATCTTCCTACTAACCCTGCCTTGGCCTGGCCTAAACCAAATCAAGGGGTGGGTGGCATGGAGAGGAATTCTCTCTGGCTGGAGTGGGAGGGACCTAAACCTGTGGCACTTGAGGATGCACTGGGTAGGGAAGCGGACAAGACTCCCCTGATGGGCAGTTGAGCACAACAAGGCTACGGGGAGCCTTTGATCATGGCTGGCACTGCCATACGCCCACCACCCACCATACGCTCAGCCCCTGAAGGGGATCACTGTGGTCTGCTCCGTTGCCTGGTGCAGGTTGGAGTTCCTGACCAAACACCTGAGTGTCCACAGCCTGTGTTGGCCTGCCCGGGCAGGCTGTGGTTGAGGTGGCAAGAGCCAAAGCTGTGTTGGCGTGATGGAGGAGCCAAGGGCTGCCTCTCAGCCATACTAGTGGGTGGTTCTGGAAGAAGCACCCAGGGTTGTGGCAGCATTGTCCGAAGACATGAAGCCAGGCCATCTTCCTTATGGCTTTCCTTGCGAGTTGGTGATGTGTACAGCTCTTGGATTTTTGCTGTTCTCTCACTTTTCTGGAGAGGTTTTCAGTCGGTTCGTAGCAGGCTTTACGTGGGAAGAGAAAAAAGGCTGGCTCTAAGTCTTGCTGGACTTATTGAGGCAAAATGTGGACTTCTTGAAAAAGTGAGCCTTGTTGAAAAAGAACATGAAGGCTTAGAATCATCTTTAAAGGATTGCAGGTTTGAGAAGGGTTCAAGAGAAGCACGACAGCTGGAGGCAACTGACGAAAGGCTGCATAGGTCCGAATCCAGCCATGGCGTTGAAGTGCTCTTTCTAGAAGAAGAGCTCAAAGCACAGAAGGCTCAACATGGTCAACAGAATGAAACGATGGCGCATCTATCAAGAAGGATACAGTCCCTCCAAGGTGAATCTGAATCCCTCAGATCACAAATAGCTGAAGCTAAAACAAACTGGAGACTCTTTCAAGTGAATGAGGAAGAACTGAACCTGGCAATCAAAGAGGTTTTGAAGGAAGGATCCCTACTTCCGCAAACGCAGAGACCAACAATACAAGGAGAAGCTGAAGCACAGAGGGAACAAGGAGGTGTCCAATATAAAGCAAAAATCATATTAGAGGACTCTAAAGTAGCTGGAGAACAAGTTCTAAGGGACACAGAAAATCACATGGAGTCTGAGTGAATGCTTGCTGAAGATGATGGATAGGTCTTCTCCAAGCCTGGGAGCCCAAAGGGATGGTGGTCACCTGGAACTGGGAAAGACGAGTGAACCCGAAATTGGTGCTCACTTGGAGGATGAGTCCAAAGGAGCTATGAGGAACCTGGTTTATGGTGATAAGCTAAAGGCCTCCTTAGAAATCTTGGAAGGAGGAAGAATTCAAAAATGTACTTTCTCATATGAAGTGGAGAAAACCACGGAAGACCTTACAGAACACCTTAAAAGTCTGCAGACTGAACAGGCATCCTTGCAGTCAGAAAATGCACAGCTGCAAAGTGAGAATGAGACCCTACAGAAGAACTTTAAAGTCATGATGGAACGCTATCAAGAAAATATGATGAAACTGCACAGGAAATTAAGAGTGGAGGAAAACTACCGTGTGGAGCAAGAGGAGAAACTTTCCAAAGTCGAAGAAAAGATGAGCCATACAATAAAAGAGCTGGAGACCTACCGAAAGAGAGCCCAATATCTTGAAGAACAATTGCAGAGTACCATTCATTTTTGTCTGGGGAAGATTATTTCCTCTGAGAAAGAAGCACATGCTAGTGAGTTGGCAGCTCGGATTGCTGAAAGAAACCTCAGTTATTTCAGGAAACAAAATGCACGCAACAGACAAAAATTAACTGAGAAGGAGCTTAGATTTGAACTTGTAGAAAAAGATCCCTATGATGCACTGGATGTTTCCTACTCAGCAATGGGCAGAAAGCCTTCTCCAAATGGGCCCTCACCAATAGGTCACCCTTCATCTGAAAGGAGACCTCCTCATTTGGAAAAGAGTGGTCCACTCACACTCTCACCTTTCACTCCAGTGGGAGGAGGAGGAGGGTCAAGGGGCCCTGGAGAATCCTCTGGACCATGCGACTAGCAGTAAAGGAAGAGAATCCAGCTGTCGTAAGTTCACTGATTTTCAGAGAGCACCTTCTCAGACTGGGCCCCTCTCTCCTCCAGGGGAACAGGCCAGCAGGCTGATGATCCCTCCGCCAGGCCAACCATATTCTTCTGATGCACGTCTTCCTCTACAAAGGCAAGATAGGTTTTACTCAAATTGTGGTAGAGCATCGGGACCAGCAGAACACAGAATTCCTAATATGCCTACTTTGGACTCTGATGTGCCTGATTCACCTCTCCATGCTGAAAACCAAGCAACTGGCTCTGGATCTGTGTTGGCACCTTTCCCTCCAGTCAGAGGTGCCTTGTTTCCAGTTGACCCAAGGAGTCAGTTCATGAGAAGAGGACCTTTTTTTTCCTCCACCTCTCCCAGGAAACTTGTCTGGGAACCTGGAGATTATGTTCCACCTGACCCGCCACCCACTCCATTTCCAATGCGAAGTGTCTATGCAGGGAGGGGGTTTTCCTCACAATCTTCCCCCAAGAGCTGGAATTCAGCCCTCTACACCCCCATTCTGAAAGTACAAGTGAGTTCCCTGAAGGGTTCCTTCCACCTGCAAATGAGCCTGTTACTCAACCTCCAGAACCAAACAAGAAACCTCATGCTGTTGCTCTCTCTTCAAATGTAATTTGGCTTATCTCTCATTTTTAGTTTTTAAGTAACTGCTTTTACTTCAGTAATTGACTATACTTGGCTCCAATTGAAGCTCAATGAAACAATAATTCTTAAGATACTATTTTGTAAATAAAGATGGTTTACGTAGGAATCTTATGAGTAAATTATTCCTATTTTATGTCATTCCAGAGAACAGCATTTAATCTGATGAAGCCACTCTTACATAAACAAGAATGGGAGTTCAAGGTACTTGTAATCTAGCTGATGGAAATATCTTTTAAACTCCCAACAAAGAAGTGTATTTAGGATGACTGTAGCAAATGTCAAGTGACTTTAGGCTTAATGAAAAAGTGTCACTGATTTAGAGACTGGTTGGGCATTTCAGCTAGTTTTTCCATATCAGAATAACTAGAGCATGGGAGGACTAAAGGAGAGAACACAACTAAACATGTCACGGAAACAGGAGATCTCAACTGCAAAGAAAAATGAAGACCTCTTTTTTATATTGGTTGCTTAAAACCTTACATAGCTCTTGAGATACCATATTTTCTACATTATTTTCAAGTGAGTTATGAACTCCCATTTTGACCCCATATTCAGATTGCACAATCACATTGTTTACACATCCACGTTTTTACAAAATGCCATATTAGTAACTGTTGTATTCTGCTATCTTTTCTGGCCTCCACTATCCCCCCTCTCCTGCCCTCCTATCTTCTCTCTCTATCCCGTCTGCTGTAATTTAACGTCTGGGAATTGGAAACCACACTTTAAACTCACTCTCCTCCCCTTTTTCCCTTCTGTCAAATTACTCATCATCTTCTTCTATTTCTCCTCCTCCTCCTCCTCCTCCTCTTCCTCCTCCTCCTGATACCTTTAATTCATTTATCATACACTCATGCATTGGTTCATTCATTCCTTTCACACATGGTGTTGGGGATCCAACTCAGGACCTTTGAAAGTGTGAAGCCAGCAATCTAGTGCTGAGCCAAAACCCCAGCACCTGTCTTTTTGATTTTATGACTGTTTATATGAAATTCAGAATCGCATTCTGCTATGGTTCACTGATATGTGGATTGACCTAGTCCTTGTTTTCTGGGAGCCTTTTGGAAAATATACATGAATTATTAGGAGATTGAAATGAAGAAACAAAGAGGAAATTCCCCAATTTCTTATTCTTAGATTCCATACTCTGACTCTGCCTACCTACTGTAAAAACTTTTAAACTCTTACTCCCCATTTCTATATCATTGCCAACAAGTGAACATTCAGTGCCCTACAACAAACCAGAGAACTCACATTGAACAATGTTTCCCCAGTAGAGACCAAGACACAATACTTCTTAAAAAAATACCCTAGTTATGAATTAGTAGGTTAAGCTTTATTTGAGTGTTCAATGTGCTCTAATTATGTGTTTGTGTGTTTGTTGATGTGTGTGGTGTGTGGGCGTGTGTGCTTGTGTGTAAAACAAGCACTGAGGTGTAAGATAAATGCATAATTGCAACGGCCTTCTTAAAAATGAGAAGCAACTTTATCACATTTGAAGCCCAGTGAAGAATCTGCCTGATACTTAACCTACAATTAATTGAAACGTGAAAAATTCAGGCCTAGAAAAACAAAGCCAACATACATACTGAATCTAATCAGTCTGTCTCACCTGTTTTCTAACCACTCCTTTAAATAAACCTAAATGGCCAGCGTAAAACATCAGTTGTTCTAAACGAGTGGACGGATGTCCTCTGTCATGGGCTGTGTAAAATACATGGAGGATCCGGCACTGATTATTATCTAGAATGACTTCTGCCTGAACTACTATTGGAGAATTGTTGCTGATATACTGCGGTTCTTATACCAGTAAACTGGAATGAAGGTAATTTCAGGCTGCAAAGGAATAAATTGATTTTACTAACTGGTTTTTGGAAAACACTGCCATGAAAAATTATCAATATGTTCATAAAGGCATCTATATGTCTCTTTACAAGGGTTTTACTTAATGGGGGAGGTGGTGAGGTCTGGATATAACTGAACTGTCCATTAGTAGGTAGAACAATATAATGGGAATCAGAGTGCACATTCCGGTTTGAACTCAATCTAGGTAACATGGATTCATCTCTGTGTAATAGGCCTGCTTCTGAAAAACACAATGTAGAGCTCCAAAAGCGGAACGATACTTTCAGAATACCATGTTATGTTTGTAAATAGATAGACAGATAGATATACAGAAATCAAAAATCTGAAAACGGTCTGGCAGTGTACATTTCAATAACTTACAATGTCAGTAGTGGGGGATTAATAGCAGATCAAGAAGACTGTATCTGCATGCGAAATGGTTCAATTTTTGAAAGAGTTTTTTTAAATGAAAATGGACAAAAAATTGAAAGGGTTACAGTAAGTGTTGAGGAGTGACTTGGCAAAAGGCGCACAGAGGTGACAAAGAATTAACTAGAGTTCAATAGAATCAGGTATAATTTCTGTACACATGACTCCATGAACAGGAGCAAAGGGGACACTTAAAGAAATCATAGGACTAAGGAGAGATCAGGATTAGGAGGGTTTGTACTAGTCTAGAAATGCTGACCTGAAAACCAACTAAAGTTTTCAACTCCTTCTTTTGAGGAACATTAGCTGTGCGGTGCTTTTCAAAAATGACTTGTCATAACTGATTTATGCCCATGTTAGCAACTCTTCTGAAATTACTTTGAAAGTAGACTAATGGGAGAGTTTCTCTTTAGCGATAATTCAAATTACTTGCATAGGAAGTGGCAGCAGGTCTGGGGATGTTGTAGCTCAGTGGCAGTGACCTTGCCTAGCTTGGGGCTGGCCTGCCATGGACTTTCACCCCAAACACTTGCAAGAAAAGAAAAGGAAGGGAAGGGAGAGAGAAAGTTGGAAGGGAGGAAGGCAAAGTTGGAGGGATGGAGGGAGGTAGAAAAGAAGGAAGAAGAAAAGGAGAAAAACCAGGAAGGGAGGAAGGAAGGGAGGAAATAGGGAGAGCACAAGGGCAGGGAAAGGACTGAGTCACTCAAACAAAAGGCAAGGGACACAAACACCAATATCGGCCATAAAAGCTGTTTGAACAGTTTAGTCAGCTTTAGAATTTGAGTGACATCAAACTGGATGTTATTATGACTGGATGGAATCTTCCTACTAACCCCGCCTTGGCCTGGCCTAAACCAAATCACAGGGTGGGTGGCATGGAGAGGAATTCTCTCTGGCTGGAGTGGGAGGGACCTAAACCTGTGGCACTTGAGGATGCACTGGGTAGGGAAGCGGACAAGACTCCCCTGATGGGCAGTTGAGCACAACAAGGCTACGGGGAGCCTTTGATCATGGCTGGCACTGCCATACGCCCACCACCCACCATACGCTCAGCCCCTGAAGGGGATCACTGTGGTCTGCTCCGTTGCCTGGTGCAGGTTGGAGTTCCTGACCAAACACCTGAGTGTCCACAGCCTGTGTTGGCCTGCCCGGGCAGGCTGTGCTTGTGGTGGCAAGAGCCAAAGCTGTCTTGGCGTGATGGAGGAGCCAAGGGCTGCCTCTCAGCCATGCTAGTGGGTGGTTCTGGAAGAAGCACCCAGGGTTGTGGCAGCATTGTCCGAAGACATGAAGCCCGGCCATCTTCCTTATGGCTTTTCGTGCGAGTTGGTGATGTGTACAGCTCTTGGATTTTTTGCTGTTCTCTCACTTTTCTGGAGAGGTTTTCAGTCGGTTCGTAGCAGGCTTTACGTGGGAAGAGAAAAAAGGCTGGCTCTAAATCTTGCTGGACTTATTGAGGCAAAATGTGGACTTCTTGAAAAAGTGAGCCTTGTTGAAAAAGAACATGATGGCTTAGAATCATCTTTAAAGGATTGCAGGTTTGAGAAGGGTTCAAGAGAAGCACGACAGCTGGAGGCAACCGACGAAAGGCTGCATAGGTCCGAATCCAGCCATGGCGTTGAAGTGCTCTTTCTAGAAGAAGAGCTCAAAGCACAGAAGGCTCAACATGGTCAACAGGATGAAACAATGGCGCATCTATCAAGAAGGATACAGTCCCACCAAGGTGAATCTGAATCCCTCAGATCACAAATAGCTGAAGCTAAAACAAACTGGAGACTCTTTCAAGTGAATGAGGAAGAACTGAAGCTGGCAATCAAAGAGGTTTTGAATGAAGGATCCCTACTTCCAAAAACGCAGAGACCAACAATACAAGGAGAAGCTGAAGCACAGAGGGAACAAGGAGGTGTCCAATATAAAGCAAAAATCATATTAGAGGACTCTAAAGTAGCTGGAGAACAAGTTCTAAGGGACACAGAAAATCACATGGAGTCTCTGAGTGAATGCTTGCTGACGATGATGGATAGGTCTTCTCCAAGCCTGGGAGCCCAAAGGGATGGTGGTCACCTGGAACTGGGAAAGACGAGTGAACCCGAAATTGGTGCTCACTTGAAGGATGAGTCCAAAGGAGCTTTGAGGAAGCTGGTTTATGGTGATAAGCTAAAGGCCTCCTTAGAAATCTTGGAAGGAGGAAGAATTCAAAAATGTACTTTCTCATCTGAAGTGGAGAAAACCACGGAAGACCTTACAGAACACCTTAAAAGTCTGCAGACTGAACAGGCATCCTTGCAGTCAGAAAATGCTCAGCTGCAAAGTGAGAATGAGACCCTACAGAAGAACTTTAAAGTTGATGGAACGCTATCAAGAAAATATGATGAAACTGCACATGAAATTAAGAGTGGAGGAAAACTACCGTGTGGAGCAAGAGGAGAAACTTTCCAAAGTCGAAGAAAAGATGAGCCATACAATAAAAGAGCTGGAGACCTACCGAAAGAGAGCCCAATATCTTGAAGAACAATTGCAGAGTACCATTCATTCCTGTCTGGGGAAGATTATTTCCTCTGAGAAAGAAGCACTTGCTAGTGAGTTGGCAGCTCGGATTGCTGAAAGAAACCTCAGTTATTTCAGGAAACAAAATGCACGCAACAGACAAAAATTAACTGAGAAGGAGCTTAGATTTGAACTTGTAGAAAAAGATCCCTATGATGCACTGGATGTTTCCAACTCAGCAATGGGCAGAAAGCCTTCTCCAAATGGGCCCTCACCAATAGGTCACCCTTCATCTGAAAGGAGACCTCCTCATTTGGAAAAGAGTGGTCCACTCACACTCTCACCTTTCACTCCAGTGGGAGGAGGAGGACGGTCAAGGGGCCCTGGAGAATCCTCTGGACCATGCGACTAGCAGTAAAGGAAGAGAATCCAGCTGTCATAAGTTTACTGATTTTCAGAGAGCACCTTCTCAGACTGGGCCCCTCTCTCCTCCAGGGGAACAGGCCAGCAGGCTGATGATCCCTCCGCCAGGCCAACCATATTCTTCTGATGCACGTCTTCCTCTACAAAGGCAATATAGGTTTTACTCAAATTGTGGTAGAGCATCGGGACCAGCAGAACACAGAATTCCTAATATGCCTCCTTTGGACTCTGATGTGCCTGATTCACCTCTCCATGCTGAAAACCAAGCAACTGGCTCTGGCTCTGTGTTGGCACCTTTCCCTCCAGTCAGAGGTGCCTTGTTTCCAGTTGACCCAAGGAGTCAGTTCATGAGAAGAGGACCTTTTTTTTCCTCCACCTCTCCCAGGAAACTTGTCTGGGAACCTGGAGATTATGTTCCACCTGACCCGCCACCCACTCCATTTCCAATGCGAAGTGTCTATGCAGGGAGGGGGTTTTCCTCACAATCTTCCCCCAAGAGCTGGAATTCAGCCCTCTACACCCCCATTCTGAAAGTACAAGTGAGTTCCCTGAAGGGTTCCTTCCACCTGCAAATGAGCCTGTTAATCAACATCCAGAACCAAACAAGAAACCTCATGCTGTTGCTCTCTCTTCAAATGTAATTTGACTTATCTCTCATTTTTAGTTTTTAAGTAACTGCTTTTACTTCAGTAATTGACTATACTTTGGCTCCAATTGAAGCTCAATGAAACAATAATTCTTCAGATACTATTTTGTAAATAAAGATGGTTTACGTAGGAATCTTACGAGTAAATTATTCCTATTTTATGTCATTCCAGAGAACAGCATTTAATCTGATGAAGCCACTCTTACATAAACAAGAATGGGAGTTCTAGGTTCTTGTAATCTATCTGATGGAAATATCTTTTAAACTCCCAACAAAGAAGTGTATTTAGGATGACTGTAGCAAATGTAAAGTGACTTTAGGCTTCATGAAAAAGTGTCACTGATTTAGAGACTGGTTGGGCATTTCAGCTAGTTTTTCCATATCAGAATAACTAGAGCATGGGAGGACTAAAGGAGAGAACACAACTAAACATGTCACGGAAACAGGAGATCCAAATACAAAGAAAAATGAAGACCTCTTTTTTATATTGGTTGCTTAAAACCTTACATAGCTCTTGAGATACCATATTTCCTACATTAGATTCAAGTGAGTTATGAACTCCCATTTTGACCCCATATTCAGATTGCACAATCACATTGTTTACTCATCCACGTTTTTACAAAATGCCATATTAGTAACTGTTGTATTCTGCTACCTTTTCTGGCCTCCACTATCCCCCCTCTCCTGCCCTCCCATCTTCTCTCTCTATCCCGTCTGCTGTAATTTAACGTTTGGGAATGGAAACCACACTTTAAACTCACTCTCCTCCCCTTTTTCCCTTCTGTCAAATTACTCATCGTCTTCTTCTATTTCTCCTCCTCCTCCTCCTCTTCCTCCTCCTCCTTATACCTTTACTTCATTCATCAAACACTCATGCATTGGTTCATTCATTCCTTTCACACATGGTATTGGGGATCCAACTCAGGACCTTTGAAAGTGTGAAGCCAGCACTCTAGTGCTGAGCCAAAACCCCAGCACCTGTCTTTTTGATTTTATGACTGTTTATATGAAATTCAGAATCGCATTCTGCTATGGTTCACTGATATGTGGATTGACCTAGTCCTTCTTTTCTTGGAGCCTTCTGGAAAATATATATGAATTATTACGAGATTGAAATGAAGAAACACAGAGGAAATTCCCCAATTTCTTATTCTTAGATTCCATACTCTGACTCTGCCTACCTACTGTAAAAACTTTTAAACTCTTACTCCCCATTTCTATATCATTGCCAACAAGTGAACATTCAGTGCCCTACAACAAACCAGAGAACTCACATTGAACAATGTTTCCCCAGTAGAGACCAAGACACAATACTTCTTAAAAAAATACCCTAGTTATGAATTAGTAGGTTAAGCTTTATTTGAGTGTTCAATGTGCTCTAATTATGTGTTTGTGTGTTTGTTGATGTGTGTGGTGTGTGGGCGTGTGTGCTTGTGTGTAAAACAAGCACTGAGGTGTAAGATAAATGCAGGATTGCAACGGCCTTCTTAAAAATGAGAAGCAACTTTATCACATTTGAAGCCCAGTGAAGAATCTGCCTGATACTTAACCTACAATTAATTGAAACGTGAAAAATTCAGGCCTAGAAAAACAAAGCCAACATACATACTGAATCTAATCAGTCTGTCTCACCTGTTTTCTAACCAATCCTTTAAATAAACCTAAATGGCCAGCGTAAAACATCAGTTGTTCTAAACGAGTGGACGGATGTCCCCTGTCATGGGCTGTGTAAAATACATATAGGATCCGGCACTGATTGTTATCTAGAATGACTTCTGCCTGAACTACTATTGGAGAATTGTTGCTGATATACTGCGGTTCTTATACCAGTAAACTGGAATGAAGGTAATTTCAGGCTGCAAAGGAATAAATTGATTTTACTAACTGGTTTTTGGAAAACACTGCGATGAAAAATTATCAATATGTTCATAAAGGCATCTACATGTCTCTTTACAAGGGTTTTACTTAATGGGGGAGGTGGTGAGGTCTGGATATAACTGAACTGTCCATTAGTAGGTAGAACAATATAATGGGAATCAGAGTGCACATTCCGGTTTGAACTCAATCTAGGTAACATGGATTCATCTCTGTGTAATAGGCCTGCTTCTGAAAAACACAATGTAGAGCTCCAAAAGCAGAACGATACTTTCAGAATACCATGTTATGTTTGTAAATAGATAGACAGATAGATATACAGAAATCAAAAATCTGAAAACGGTCTGGCAGTGTACATTTCAATAACTTACAATGTCAGTAGTGGGGGATTAATAGCAGATCAAGAAGACTGTATCTGCATGCGAAATGGTTCAATTTTTGAAAGAGTTTTTTTAAATGAAAATGGACAAAAAATTGAAAGGGTTACAGTAAGTGTTGAGGAGTGACTTGGCAAAAGGCGCACAGAGGTGAGAAAGAATTAACTAGAGTTCAATAGAATCAGGTATAATTTCTGTACACATGACTCCATGAACAGGAGCAAAGGGGACACTTAAAGAAATCATAGGACTAAGGAGAGATCAGGATTAGGAGGGTTTGTACTAGTCTAGAAATGCTGACCTGAAAACCAACTAAAGTTTTCAACTCCTTCTTTTGAGGAACATTAGCTGTGCGGTGCTTTTCAAAAATGACTTGTCATAACTGATTTATGCCCATGTTAGCAACTCTTCTGAAATTACTTTGAAAGTAGACTAATGGGAGAGTTTCTCTTTAGCGATAATTCAAATTACTTGCATAGGAAGTGGCAGCAGGTCTGGGGATGTTGTAGCTCAGTGGCAGTGACCTTGCCTAGCTTGGGGCTGGCCTGCCATGGACTTTCACCCCAAACACTTGCAAGAAAAGAAAAGGAAGGGAAGGGAGAGAGAAAGTTGGAAGGGAGGAAGGCAAAGTTGGAGGGATGGAGGGAGGTAGAAAAGAAGGAAGAAGAAAAGGAGAAAAACCAGGAAGGGAGGAAGGAAGGGAGGAAATAGGGAGAGCACAAGGGCAGGGAAAGGACTGAGTCACTCAAACAAAAGGCAAGGGACACAAACACCAATATCGGCCATAAAAGCTGTTTGAACAGTTTAGTCAGCTTTAGAATTTGAGTGACATCAAACTGGATGTTATTATGACTGGATGGAATCTTCCTACTAACCCCGCCTTGGCCTGGCCTAAACCAAATCAAAGGGTGGGTGGCATGGAGAGGAATTCTCTCTGGCTGGAGTGGGAGGGACCTAAACCTGTGGCACTTGAGGATGCACTGGGTAGGGAAGCGGACAAGACTCCCCTGATGGGCAGTTGAGCACAACAAGGCTACGGGGAGCCTTTGATCATGGCTGGCACTGCCATACGCCCACCACCCACCATACGCTCAGCCCCTGAAGGGGATCACTGTGGTCTGCTCCGTTGCCTGGTGCAGGTTGGAGTTCCTGACCAAACACCTGAGTGTCCACAGCCTGTGTTGGCCTGCCCGGGCAGGCTGTGGTTGTGGTGGCAAGAGCCAAAGCTGTCTTGGCGTGATGGAGGAGCCAAGGGCTGCCTCTCAGCCATGCTAGTGGGTGGTTCTGGAAGAAGCACCCAGGGTTGTGGCAGCATTGTCCGAAGACATGAAGCCCGGCCATCTTCCTTATGGCTTTTCGTGCGAGTTGGTGATGTGTACAGCTCTTGGATTTTTTGCTGTTCTCTCACTTTTCTGGAGAGGTTTTCAGTCGGTTCGTAGCAGGCTTTACGTGGGAAGAGAAAAAAGGCTGGCTCTAAATCTTGCTGGACTTATTGAGGCAAAATGTGGACTTCTTGAAAAAGTGAGCCTTGTTGAAAAAGAACATGATGGCTTAGAATCATCTTTAAAGGATTGCAGGTTTGAGAAGGGTTCAAGAGAAGCACGACAGCTGGAGGCAACCGACGAAAGGCTGCATAGGTCCGAATCCAGCCATGGCGTTGAAGTGCTCTTTCTAGAAGAAGAGCTCAAAGCACAGAAGGCTCAACATGGTCAACAGGATGAAACGATGGCGCATCTATCAAGAAGGATACAGTCCCACCAAGGTGAATCTGAATCCCTCAGATCACAAATAGCTGAAGCTAAAACAAACTGGAGACTCTTTCAAGTGAATGAGGAAGAACTGAAGCTGGCAATCAAAGAGGTTTTGAATGAAGGATCCCTACTTCCAAAAACGCAGAGACCAACAATACAAGGAGAAGCTGAAGCACAGAGGGAACAAGGAGGTGTCCAATATAAAGCAAAAATCATATTAGAGGACTCTAAAGTAGCTGGAGAACAAGTTCTAAGGGACACAGAAAATCACATGGAGTCTCTGAGTGAATGCTTGCTGACGATGATGGATAGGTCTTCTCCAAGCCTGGGAGCCCAAAGGGATGGTGGTCACCTGGAACTGGGAAAGACGAGTGAACCCGAAATTGGTGCTCACTTGAAGGATGAGTCCAAAGGAGCTTTGAGGAAGCTGGTTTATGGTGATAAGCTAAAGGCCTCCTTAGAAATCTTGGAAGGAGGAAGAATTCAAAAATGTACTTTCTCATCTGAAGTGGAGAAAACCACGGAAGACCTTACAGAACACCTTAAAAGTCTGCAGACTGAACAGGCATCCTTGCAGTCAGAAAATGCACAGCTGCAAAGTGAGAATGAGACCCTACAGAAGAACTTTAAAGTCATGATGGAACGCTATCAAGAAAATATGATGAAACTGCACAGGAAATTAAGAGTGGAGGAAAACTACCGTGTGGAGCAAGAGGAGAAACTTTCCAAAGTCGAAGAAAAGATGAGCCATACAATAAAAGAGCTGGAGACCTACAGAAAGAGAGCCCAATATCTTGAAGAACAATTGCAGAGTACCATTCATTCCTGTCTGGGGAAGATTATTTCCTCTGAGAAAGAAGCACATGCTAGTGAGTTGGCAGCTCGGATGCTGAAAGAAACCTCAGTTATTTCAGGAAACAAAATGCACGCAACAGACAAAAATTAACTGAGAAGGAGCTTAGATTTGAACATGTAGAAAAAGATCCCTATGATGCACTGGATGTTTCCAACTCAGCAATGGGCAGAAAGCCTTCTCCAAATGGGCCCTCACCAATAGGTCACCCTTCATCTGAAAAGAGACCTCCTCATTTGGAAAAGGGTGGTCCACTCACACTCTCACCTTTCACTCCAGTGGGAGGAGGAGGAGGGTCAAGGGGCCCTGGAGAATCCTCTGGACCATGCGACTAGCAGTAAAGGAAGAGAATCCAGCTGTCGTAAGTTCACTGATTTTCACAGAGCACCTTCTCAGACTGGGCCCCTCTCTCCTCCAGGGGAACAGGCCAGCAGACTGATGATCCCTCCGCCAGGCCAACCATATTCTTCTGATGCACGTCTTCCTCTACAAAGGTAAGATAGGTTTTACTCAAATTGTGGTAGAGCATCGGGACCAGCAGAACACAGAATTTTTAATATGCCTATTTTGGACTCTGATGTGCCTGATTCACCTCTCCATGCTGAAAACCAAGCAACTGGCTCTGGCTCTGTGTTGGCACCTTTCCCTCCAGTCAGAGGTGCCTTGTTTCCAGTTGACCCAAGGAGTCAGTTCATGAGAAGAGGACCTTTTTTTTCCTCCACCTCTCCCAGGAAACTTGTCTGGGAACCTGGAGATTATGTTCCACATGACCCGCCACCCACTCCATTTCCAATGCGAAGTGTCTATGCAGGGAGGGGGTTTTCCTCACAATCTTCCCCCAAGAGCTGGAATTCAGCCCTCTACACCCCCATTCTGAAAGTACAAGTGAGTTCCCTGAAGGGTTCCTTCCACCTGCAAATGAGCCTGTTACTCAACATCCAGAACCAAACAAGAAACCTCATGCTGTTGCTCTCTCTTCAAATGTAATTTGACTTATCTCTCATTTTTAGTTTTTAAGTAACTGCTTTTACTTCAATAATTGACTATACTTTGGCGCCAATTGAAGCTCAATGAAACAATAATTCTTAAGATACTATTTTGTAAATAAAGATGGTTTATGTAGGAATCTTACGAGTAAATTATTCCTATTTTATGTCATTCCAGAGAACAGCATTTAATCTGATGAAGCCACTCTTACATAAACAAGAATGGGAGTTCTAGGTACTTGTAATCTAGCTGATGGAAATATCTTTTAAACTCCCAACAAAGAAGTATATTTAGGATGACTGTAGCAAATGTAAAGTGACTTTAGGCTTAATAAAAAAGTGTCACTGATTTAGAGACTGGTTGGGCATTTCAGCTAGTTTTTCCATATCAGAATAACTAGAGCATGGGAGGACTAAAGGAGAGAACACAACTAAACATGTCACGGAAAAAGGAGATCTCAACTACAAAGAAAAAGGAAGACCTCTTTTTTATATTGGTTGCTTAAAACCTTACATAGCTCTTGAGATACCATATTTCCTACATTAGATTCAAGTGAGTTATGAACTCCCATTTTGACCCCATATTCAGATTGCACAATCACATTGTTTACACATCCACGTTTTTACAAAATGCCATATTAGTAACTGTTGTATTGTGCTACCTTTTCTGGCCTCAACTATCCCCCCTCTCCTGCCCTCCCATCTTCTCTCTCTCTCCCGTCTGCTGTAATTTAACGTTTGGGAATTGGAAACCACACTTTAAACTCACTCTCCTCCCCTTTTTCCCTTCTGTCAAATTACTCATCATCTTCTTCTATTTCTCCTCCTCCTCCTCCTCTTCCTCCTCCTTCTTGTACCTTTACTTCATTCATCATACACTCATGCATTGGTTCATTCATTCCTTTCACACATGGTGTTGGGGATCCAACTCAGGACCTTTGAAAGTGTGAAGCCAGCACTCTAGTGCTGAGCCAAAACCCCAGCACCTGTCTTTTTGATTTTATGACTGTTTATATGAAATTCAGAATCGCATTCTGCTATGGTTCACTGATATGTGGATTGACCTAGTCCTTGTTTTCTGGGAGCCTTTTGGAAAATATACATGAATTATTAGGAGATTGAAATGAAGAAACACAGAGGAAATTCCCCAATTTCTTATTCTTAGATTCCATACTCTGACTCTGCCTACCTACTGTAAAAACTTTTAAACTCTTACTCCCCATTTCTATATCATTGCCAATAACTGAACATTCACTGCCCTACAACAAACCAGAGAACTCACATTGAACAATGTTTCCCCAGTAGAGACCAAGACACAATATTTATTTAAAAAATACCCTAGTTACGAATTAGTAGGTTAAGCTTTATTTGAGTGTTAAATGTGCTCTAATTATGTGTTTGTGTGTTTGTTGGTGTGTGTGGTGTGTGGGCGTGTGTGCTTGTGTGTAAAACAAGCACTGAGTTGTAATATAAATGCAGGATTGCAACGGCCTTCTTAAAAATAAGAAGCCACTTTATCACATTTGAAGCCCAGTGAAGAATCTGCCTGATACTTAACCTACAATTAATTGAAATGTGAAAAATTCAGGCCTAGAAAAACAAAGCCAACATACATACTGAATCTAATCAGTCTGTCTCACCTGTTTTCTAACCACTCCTTTAAATAAACCTAAATGGCCAGCGTAAAACATCAGTTGTTCTAAACGAATGGACGGATGTCCCCTGTCATGGGCTGTGTAAAATACATGGAGGATCCGGCACTGATTGTTATCTAGAATGACTTCTGCATGAACTACTATTGGAGAATTGTTGCTGATATACTGCGGTTCTTACACCAGTAAACTGCAATGAAGGTAATTTTAGGCTGCAAAGGAATAAATTGATTTTACTAACTGGTTTTTGGAAAACACTGCCATGAAAAATTATCAATATGTTCATAAAGGCATCTACATGTCTCTTCACAAGGGTTTTACTTAATGGGGTCGGTGGTGAGGTCTGGATAGAACTGAACTGTCCACTACTAGATAGAACAATATAACGGGAATCAGAGTGCACATTCCGGTTTGAACTCAATCTAGGTAACATGGATTCATCTCTGTGTAATAGGCCTGCTTCAGAAAAACACAATGTAGAGCTCCAAAAGCAGAACGATACTTTCAGAATACCATGTTATTTTTGTAAATAGATAGACAGATAGATATACAGAAATCAAAAATCTGAAAACGGTCTGGCAGTGTACATTTCAATAACATACAATGTCAGTAGTGGGGGATTAAGAGCAGATCAAGAAGACTGAATCTGCATGCGAAATGGTTCAATTTTTGAAAGAGTTTTTTAAATGAAAATGGACAAAAAATTGAAAGGGTTACAGTAAGTGTTGAGGAGTGACTTGGCAAAAGGCGCACAGAGGTGAGAAAGAATTAAGTAGAGTTCAATAGAAACAGGTATAATTTCTGTACACATGACTGCATGAACAGGAGCAAAGGGGACACTTAAAGAACTCATAGGACTAAGGAGAGATCAGGATTAGGAGGGTTTGCACTAGTCTAGAATTGCTGACCTGAAAACCAACAAAACTTTTCAACTCCTTCTTTTGAGGAACATTAGCTGTGTGGAGCTTTTCAAAAATGACTTGTCATAACTGATTTATGCCCATGTTATCAACTCTTCTGAAATTACTTTGAAAGTAGACTAATGTGAGAGTTTCTCTTTAGAGATAATTCAAATTACTTGCATAGGAAGTGGCAGCAGGTCTGGGGATTTTGTAGCTCAGTGGCAGTGACCTGGCCTAGCTTGGGGCTGGCCTGCCATGGACTTTCACCTCAAACACTTGCAAGAAAAGAAAAGGAAGGGAAGGGAGAGAGAAAGTTGGAAGGGAGGAAGGCAAAGTTGGAGGGATGGAGGGAGGTAGAAAAGAAGGAAGAAGAAAAGGAGAAAAACCAGGAAGGGAGGAAGGAAGGGAGGAAATCGGGAGAGCAGAAGGGCAGGGAAAGGACTGAGTCACTCAAACAAAAGGCAAGGGACACAAAGACCAATATAGGCCTTAAAAGGTGTTTGAAGAGTTTAGTCAGCTTTAGAATTTGAGTGACATCAAACTGAATGTTATTATGACTGGATGGAATCTTCCTACTAACTCCGCCTTGGCCTGGCCTAAACCAAATCAAGGGGTGGGTGGCATGGAGAGGAATTCTCTCTGGCTGGAGTGGGAGGGACCTAAACCTGTGGCACTTGAGGATGCACCGGGTAGGGAAGCGGACAAGACTCCCCTGATGGGCAGTTGAGCACAACAAGGCTCCTGGGAGCCTTTGATCATGGCTCCCACCGCTATACGCCCACCACCCACCATACGCTCAGCCCCTGAAGGGGATCACAGTGGTCTGCTCCGTTGCCTGGTGCAGGTTGGAGTTCCTGACCAAACACCTGAGTGTCCACAGCCTGTGTTGGCCTGCCCGGGCAGGCTGTGGTTGTGGTGGCAAGAGCCAAAGCTGTCTTGGCGTGATGGAGGAGCCAAGGGCTGCCTCTCAGCCATACTAGTGGGTGGTTCTGGAAGAAGCACCCAGGGTTGTGGCAACATTGTCCGAAGACATGAAGCCAGGCCATCTTCCTTATGGCTTTCCTTGGGAGTTGGTAATGTGTACAGCTCTTGGATTTTTTGCTGTTCTCTCACTTTTCTGGAGAGGTTTTCAGTCGGTTCGTAGCAGGCTTTACGTGGGAAGAGAAAAAAGGCTGGCTCTAAATCTTGCTGGACTTATTGAGGCAAAATGTGGACTTCTTGAAAAAGTGAGCCTTGTTGAAAAAGAACATGAAGGCTTAGAATCATCTTTAAAGGATAGCAGGTTTGAGAAGGGTTCAAGAGAAGCACGACAGCTGGAGGCAACCGACGAAAGGCTGCATAGGTCCGAATCCAGCCATGGCGTTGAAGTGCTCTTTCTAGAAGAAGAGCTCAAAGCACAGAAGGCTCAACATGGTCAACAGGATGAAACGATGGCGCATCTATCAAGAAGGATACAGTCCCACCAAGGTGAATCTGAATCCCTCAGATGACAAATAGCTGAAGCTAAAACAAACTGGAGACTCTTTCAAGTGAATGAGGAAGAACTGAAGCTGGCAATCAAAGAGGTTTTGAATGAAGGATCCCTACTTCCGCAAACGCAGAGACCAACAATACAAGGAGAAGCTGAAGCACAGAGGGAACAAGGAGGTGTCCAATATCAAGCAAAAATCATATTAGAGGACTCTACAGTAGCTGGAGAACAAGTTCTAAGGGACACAGAAAATCACATGCAGTCTCTGAGTGAATGCTTGCTGAAGATGATGGATAGGTCTTCTCCAAGCCTGGGAGCCCAAAGGGATGGTGGTCACCTGGAACTGGGAAAGACGAGTGAACCCGAAATTGGTGCTCACTTGGAGGATGAGTCCAAAGGAGCTTTGAGGAACCTGGTTTATGGTGATAAGCTAAAGGCCTCCTTAGAAATCTTGGAAGAAGGAAGAATTCAAAAATGTACTTTCTCATCTGAAGTGGAGAAAACCACGGAAGACCTTACAGAACACCTTAAAAGTCTGCAGACTGAACAGGCATCCTTGCAGTCAGAAAATGCACAGCTGCAAAGTGAGAATGAGACCCTACAGAAGAACTTTAAAGTCATGATGGAACGCTATCAAGAAAATATGATGAAACTGCACAGGAAATTAAGAGTGGAGGAAAACTACCGTGTGGAGCAAGAGGAGAAACTTTCCAAAGTCGAAGAAAAGATGAGCGATACAATAAAAGAGCTGGAGACCTACAGAAAGAGAGCCCAATATCTTGAAGAACAATTGCAGAGTACCATTCATTCCTGTCTGGGGAAGATTATTTCCTCTGAGAAAGAAGCACATGCTAGTGAGTTGGCAGCTCGGATTGCTGAAAGAAACCTCAGTTATTTCAGGAAACAAAATGCACGCAACAGACAAAAATTAACTGAGAAGGAGCTTAGATTTGAACTTGTAGAAAAATTTCCCTATGATGCACTGGATGTTTCCAACTCAGCAATGGGCAGAAAGCCTTCTCCAAATGGGCCCTCACCAATAGGTCACCCTTCATCTGAAAGGAGACCTCCTCATTTGGAAAAGAGTGGTCCACTCACACTCTCACCTTTCACTCCAGTGGGAGGAGGAGGAGGGTCAAGGGGCCCTGGAGAATCCTCTGCACCATGCGACTAGCAGTAAAGGAAGAGAATCAAGCTGTCATAAGTTCACTGATTTTCAGAGAGCACCTTCTCAGACTGGGCCCCTCTCTCCTCCAGGGGAACAGGCCAGCAGGCTGATGATCCCTCCGCCAGGCCAACCATATTCTTCTGATGCACGTCTTCCTCTACAAAGGCAAGATAGGTTTTACTCAAATTGTGGTAGAGCATCGGGACCAGCAGAACACAGAATTCCTAATATGCCTCCTTTGGACTCTGATGTGCCTGATTCACCTCTCCATGCTGAAAACCAAGCAACTGGCTCTGGCTCTGTGTTGGCACCTTTCCCTCCAGTCAGAGGTGCCTTGCTTCCAGTTGACCCATGGAGTCAGTTCATGAGAAGAGGACCTTTTTTTTCCTCCACCTCTCCCAGGAAACTTGTCTGGGAACCTGGAGATTATGTTCCACCTGACCCGCCACCCACTCCATTTCCAATGCGAAGTGTCTATGCAGGGAGGGGGTTTTCCTCACAATCTTCCCCCAAGAGCTGGAATTCAGCCCTCTACACCCCCATTCTGAAAGTACAAGTGAGTTCCCTGAAGGGTTCCTTCCACCTGCAAATGAGCCTGTTACTCAACATCCAGAACCAAACAAGAAACCTCATGCTGTTGCTCTCTCTTCAAATGTAATTTGACTTATCTCTCATTTTTAGTTTTTAAGTAACTGCTTTTACTTCAGTAATTGACTATACTTTGGCTCCAATTGAAGCTCAATGAAACAATAATCCTTAAGATACTATTTTGTAAATAAAGATGGTTTACGTAGGAATCTTACGAGTAAATTATTCCTATTTTATGTCATTCCAGAGAACAGCATTTAATCTGATGAAGCCACTCTTACATAAACAAGAATGGGAGTTCTAGGTACTTGTAATCTAGCTGATGGAAATATCTTTTAAACTCCCAACAAAGAAGTGTATTTAGTATGACTGTAGCAAATGTAAAGTGACTTTAGGCTTAATGAAAAAGTGTCACTGATTTAGAGACTGGTTGGGCATTTCAGCTAGTTTTTCCATATCAGAATAACTAGAGCATGGGAGGACTAAAGGAGAGAACACAACTAAACATGTCACGGAAACAGGAGATCTCAACTACAAAGAAAAATGAAGACCTCTTTTTTATATTGGTTGCTTAAAACCTTACATAGCTCTTGAGATACCATATTTCCTACATTAGACTCAAGTGAGTTATGAACTCCCATTTTGACCCCATATTCAGATTGCACAATCACATTGTTTACACATCCACGTTTTCACAAAATGCCATATTAGTAACTGTTGTATTCTGCTACCTTTTCTGGCCTCTACTATATCCCCTCTCCTGCCCTCCCATCTTCTCTCTCTATCCCGTCTGCTGTAATTGAACGTTTGGGAAATGGAAACCACACTTTAAACTCACTCTCCTCCCCTTTTTTCCTTCTGTCAAATTACTCATCATCTTCTTCTATTTCTCCTCCTCCTCCTCCTCTTCCTCCTCCTCCTGATACCTTTAATTCATTCATCATACACTCATGCATTGGTTCATTCATTCCTTTCACACATGGTGTTGGGGATCCAACTCAGGACCTTTGAAAGTGTGAAGCCAGCACTCTAGTGCTGAGCCAAAACCCCAGCACCTGTCTTTTGGATTTTATGACTGTTTATATGAAATTCAGAATCGCATTCTGCTATGGTTCACTGATATGTGGATTGACCTAGTCCTTGTTTTCTGGGAGCCTTTTGGAAAATATACATGAATTATTAGGAGATTGAAATGAAGAAACAAAGAGGAAATTCCCCAATTTCTTATTCTTAGATTCCATACTGTGACTCTGCCTACCTACTGTAAAAACTTTTAAACTCTTACTCCCCATTTCTATATCATTGCCAACAAGTGAACATTCACTGCCCTACAACAAACCAGAGAACTCACATTGAACAATGTTTCCCCAGTAGAGACCAAGACACAATACTTATTAAAAAAATACCCTAGTTATGAATTAGTAGGTAAAGCTGTATTTGAGTGTTAATTGTGCTCTAATTATGTGCTTGTGTGTTTGTTGGTGTGTGTGGTGTGTGGGCGTGTGTGCTTGTGTGTAAAACAAGCAGTGAGGTGTAAAATAAATACAAGATTGCAACGGCCTTCTTAAAAATAAGAAGCAACTTTATCACATTTGAAGCCCAGTGAGGAATCTGCCTGATGCTTAACCTACAATTAATTGAAATGTGAAAAATTCAGGCCTAGAAAAACATTTTCATTGTTTACACATCCACGTTTTTACAAAATGCCATATTAGTAACTGTTGTATTCTGCTACCTTTTCTGGCCTCTACTATACCCCCTCTCCTGCCCTCCCATCTTCTCTCTCTATCCCGTCTGCTGTAATTCAACGTTTGGGAATTGGAAACCACACTTTAAACTCACTCTCCTCCCCTTTTTCCCTTCTGTCAAATTACTCATCATCTTCTTCTATTTCTCCTCCTCCTCCTCCTCCTCCTCTTCCTCCTCCTCCTGATACCTTTAATTCATTCATCATACACTCATGCATTGGTTCATTCATTCCTTTCACACATGGTGTTGGGGATCCAACTCAGGACCTTTGAAAGTGTGAAGCCAGCACTCTAGTGCTGAGCCAAAACCCCAGCACCTGTCTTTTGGATTTTATGACTGTTTATATGAAATTCAGAATCGCATTCTGCTATGGTTCACTGATATGTGGATTGACCTAGTCCTTGTTTTCTGGGAGACTTTTGGAAAATATACATGAATTATTAGGAGATTGAAATGAAGAAACAAAGAGGAAATTCCCCAATTTCTTATTGTTAGATTCCATACTCTGACTCTGCCTACCTACTGTAAAAACTTTTAAACTCTTACACCCCATTTCTATATCATTGCCAACAAGTGAACATTCACTGCCCTGCAACAAACCAGAGAACTCACATTGAACAATGTTTCCCCAGTAGAGACCAAGACACAATACTTATTAAAAAAATACCCTAGTTATGAATTAGTAGGTAAAGCTTTATTTGAGTGTTAAATGTGCTCTAATTATGTGTTTGTGTGTTTGTTGGTGTGTGTGGTGTGTGGGCGTGTGTGCTTGTGTGTAAAACAAGCACTGAGGTGTAAAATAAATGCAGGATTGCAACGGCCTTCTTAAAAATAAGAAGCAACTTTATCACATTTGAAGCCCAGTGAAGAATCTGCCTGCTACTTAACCTACAATTAATTGAAATGTGAAAAATTCAGGCCTAGAAAAACAAAGCCAACATACATACTGAATCTAATCAGTCTGTCTCACCTGTTTTCTAACCAATCCTTTAAATAAACCTAAATGGCCAGCGTAAAACATCAGTTGTTCTAAACGAGTGTACGGATGTCCCCTGTCATGGGCTGTGTAAAATACATGGAGGATCCGGCACTGATTGTTATCTAGAATGACTTCTGCCTGAACTACTATTGGAGAATTGTTGCTGATATACTGCGGTTCTTATACCAGTAAACTGGAATGAAGGTAATTTCAGGCTGCAAAGGAATAAATTGATTTTACTAACTGGTTTTTGGAAAACACTGCCATGAAAAATTATCAATATGTTCATAAAGGCATCTACATGTCTCTTCACAAGGGTTTTACTTAATGGGGGAGGTGGTGAGGTCTGGATATAACTGAACTGTCCATTAGTAGGTAGAACAATATAATGGGAATCTGAGTGCACATTCCGGTTTGAACTCAATCTAGGTAACATGGATTCATCTCTGTGTAATAGGCCTGCTTCTGAAAAACACAATGTAGAGCTCCAAAAGCAGAACGATACTCTCAGAATACCATGTTATGTTTGTAAATAGATAGACAGATAGATATACAGAAATCAAAAATCTGAAAACGGTCTGGAAGTGTACATTTCAATAACTTACAATGTCAGTAGTGGGGGATTAATAGCAGATCAAGAAGACTGTATCTGCATGCGAAATGGTTCAATTTTTGAAAGAGTTTTTTAAATGAAAATGGACAAAAAATTGAAAGGGTTACAGTAAGTGTTGAGGAGTGACTTGACAAAAGGAGCACAGAGGTGAGAAAGAATTAAGTAGAGTTCAATAGAACCAGGTATAATTTCTGTACACATGACTCCATGAACAGGAGCAAAGGGGACACTTAAAGAAATCATAGGACTAAGGAGAGATCAGGATTAGGAGGGTTTGTACTAGTCTAGAAATGCTGACCTGAAAACCAACTAAAGTTCTCAACTCCTTCTTCTGAGGAACATTAGCTGTGCCGTGCTTTTCAAAAATGACTTGTCATGACTGATTTATGCCCATGTTAGCAACTCTTCTGAAATTACTTTGAAAGTAGACTCATGTGAGAGTTTCTCTTTAGAGATAATTCAAATTACTTGCATAGGAAGTGGCAGCAGGTCTGGGGATGTTGTAGCTCAGTGGCAGTGACCTGCCTAGCTTGGGGCTGGCCTGCCATGGACTTTCACCCCAAACACTTGCAAGAAAAGAGAAGGAAGGGAAGGGAGAGAGAAAGTTGGAAGGGAGGAAGGCAAAGTTGGAGGGATGGAGGGAGGTAGAAAAGAAGGAAGAAGAAAAGGAGAAAAACCAGGAAGGGAGGAAGGAAGGTAGGAAATAGGGAGAGCACAAGGGCAGGGAAAGGACTGAGTCACTCAAACAAAAGGCAAGGGACACAAAGACCAATATAGGCCATAAAAGCTGTTTGAACAGTTTAGTCAGCTTTAGAATTTGAGTGACATCAAACTGAATGTTATTATGACTGGATGGAATCTTCCTACTAACCCCGCCTTGGCCTGGCCTAAACCAAATCAAGGGGTGGGTGGCATGGAGAGGAATTCTCTCTGGCTGGAGTGGGAGGGACCTAAACCTGTGGCACTTGAGGATGCACCATGTAGGGAAGCGGACAAGACTGCCCTGATGGGCATTTGAGCACAACAAGGCTCCTGGGAGCCTTTGATCATGGCTCCCACCGCCATACGCCCACCACCCACCATACGCCCAGCCCCTGAAGGGGATCACAGTGGTCTGCTCCGTTGCCTGGTGCAGGTTGGAGTTCCTGACCAAACACCTGAGTGTCCACAGCCTGTGTTGGCCTGCCTGGGCAGGCTGTGGTTGTGGTGGCAAGAGCCAAAGCTGTGTTGGCGTGATGGAGGAGCCAAGGGCTGCCTCTCAGCCATACTAGTGGGTGGTTCTGGAAGAAGCACCCAGGGTTGTGGCAGCATTGTCCGAAGACATGAAGCCAGGCCATCTTCCTTATGGCTTTCCTTGGGAGTTGGTGATGTGTACAGCTCTTGGATTTTCCGCTGTTCTCTCACTTTTCTGGAGAGGTTTTCAGTCGGTTCGTAGCAGGCTTTACGTGGGAAGAGAAAAAAGGCTGGCTCTAAATCTTGCTGGACTTATTGAGGCAAAATGTGGACTTCTTGATAAAGTGAGCCTTGTTGAAAAAGAACATCAAGGCTTAGAATCACCTTTAAAGGATTGCAGGTTTGAGAAGGGTTCAAGGGAAGCACGACAGCTGGAGGCAACCGACGAAAAGCTGCATAGGTCCGAATCCAGCCATGGCGTTGAAGTGCTCTTTCTAGAAGAAGAGCTCAAAGCACAGAAGGCTCAACATGGTCAACAGGATGAAACGATGGCGCACCTATCAAGAAGGATACAGTCCCTCCAAGGTGAATCTGAATCCCTCAGATCACAAATAGCTGAAGCTAAAACAAACTGGAGACTCTTTCAAGTGAATGAGGAAGAACTGAAGCTGGCAATCAAAGAGGTTTTGAATGAAGGATCCCTACTTCCGCAAACGCAGAGACCAACAATACAAGGAGAAGCTGAAGCACAGAGGGAACAAGGAGGTGTCCAATGTAAAGCAAAAATCATATTAGAGGACTCTAAAGTAGCTAGAGAACAAGTTCTAAGGGACACAGAAAATCACATGGAGTCTCTGGATGAATGCTTGCTGAAGATGATGGATAGGTCTTCTCCAAGCCTGGGAGCCCAAAGGGATGGTGGTCACCTGGAACTGGGAAAGACGAGTGAACCCGAAATTGGTGCTCACTTGGAGGATGAGTCCAAAGGAGCTTTGAGGAACCTGGTTTATGGTGATAAGCTAAAGGCCTCCTTAGAAATCTTGGAAGGAGGAAGAATTCAAAAATGTACTTTCTCATCTGAAGTGGAGAAAACCACGGAAGACCTTACAGAACACCTTAAAAGTCTGCAGACTGAACAGGCATCCTTGCAGTCAGAAAATGCACAGCTGCAAAGTGAGAATGAGACCCTACAGAAGAACTTTAAAGTCATGATGGAACGCTATCAAGAAAATATGATGAAACTGCACAGGAAATTAAGAGTGGAGGAAAACTACCGTGTGGAGCAAGAGGAGAAACTTTCCAAAGTCGAAGAAAAGATGAGCCATACAATAAAAGAGCTGGAGACCTACAGAAAGAGAGCCCAATATCTTGAAGAACAATTGCAGAGTACCATTCATTCCTGTCTGGGGAAGATTATTTCCTCTGAGAAAGAAGCACATGCTAGTGAGTTGGCAGCTCGGATTGCTGAAAGAAACCTCAGTTATTTCAGGAAACAAAATGCACGCAACAGACAAAAATTAACTGAGAAGGAGCTTAGATTTGAACTTGTAGAAAAAGATCCCTATGATGCACTGGATGTTTCCAACTCAGCAATGGGCAGAAAGCCTTCTCCAAATGGGTCCTCACCAATAGGTCACCCTTCATCTGAAAGGAGACCTCCTCATTTGGAAAAGAGTGGTCCACTCACACTCTCACCTTTCACTCCAGTGGGAGGAGGAGGAGGGTCAAGGGGCCCTGGAGAATCCTCTGCACCATGCGACTAGCAGTAAAGGAAGAGAATCCAGCTGTCATAAGTTCACTGATTTTCAGAGAGCACCTTCTCAGACTGGGCCCCTCTCTCCTCCAGGGAACAGGCCAGCAGGCTGATGATCCCTCCGCCAGGCCAACCATATTCTTCTGATGCACGTCTTCCTCTACAAAGGCAAGATAGGTTTTACTCAAATTGTGGTAGAGCATCGGGACCAGCAGAACACAGAATTCCTAATATGCCTCCTTTGGACTCTGATGTGCCTGATTCACCTCTCCATGCTGAAAACCAAGCAACTGGCTCTGGCTCTGTGTTGGCACCTTTCCCTCCAGTCAGAGGTGCCTTGCTTCCAGTTGACCCAAGGAGTCAGTTCATGAGAAGAGGACCTTTTTTTTCCTCCACCTCTCCCAGGAAACTTGTCTGTTAACCTGGAGATTATGTTCCACCTGACCCGCCACCCACTCCATTTCCAATGCGAAGTGTCTATGCAGGGAGGGGGTTTTCCTCACAATCTTCCCCCAAGAGCTGGAATTCAGCCCTCTACACCCCCATTCTGAAAGTACAAGTGAGTTCCCTGAAGGGTTCCTTCCACCTGCAAATGAGCCTGTTACTCAACATCCAGAACCAAACAAGAAACCTCATGCTGTTGCTCTCTCTTCAAATGTAATTTGACTTATCTCTCATTTTTAGTTTTTAAGTAACTGCTTTTACTTCAGTAATTGACTATACTTTGGCTCCAATTGAAGCTCAATGAAACAATAATCCTTAAGATACTATTTTGTAAATAAAGATGGTTTACGTAGGAATCTTACGAGTAAATTATTCCTATTTTATGTCATTCCAGAGAACAGCATTTAATCTGATGAAGCCACTCTTACATAAACAAGAATGGGAGTTCTAGGTACTTGTAATCTAGCTGATGGAAATATCTTTTAAACTCCCAACAAAGAAGTTTATTTAGTATGACTGTAGCAAATGTAAAGTGACTTTAGGCTTAATGAAAAAGTGTCACTGATTTAGAGACTGGTTGGGCATTTCAGCTAGTTTTTCCATATAAGAATAACTAGAGCATGGGAGGACTAAAGGAGAGAACACAACTAAACATGTCACGGAAACAGGAGATCTCAACTACAAAGAAAAATGAAGACCTCTTTTTTATATTGGTTGCTTAAAACCTTACATAGCTCTTGAGATACCATATTTCCTACATTAGACTCAAGTGAGTTATGAACTCCCATTTTGACCCCATATTCAGATTGCACAATCACATTGTTTACACATCCACGTTTTTACAAAATGCCATATTAGTAACTGTTGTATTCTACTACCTTTTCTGGCCTCTACTATATCCCCTCTCCTTCCCTCCCATCTTCTCTCTCTATCCCGTCTGCTGTAATTGAACGTTTGAGAATTGGAAACCACACTTTAAACTCACTCTCCTCCCCTTTTTCCCTTCTGTCAAATTACTCATCATCTTCTTCTATTTCTCCTCCTCCTCCTCCTCTTCCTCCTCCTCCTAATACCTTTAATTCATTCATCATACACTCATGCATTGGTTCATTCATTCCTTTCACACATGGTGTTGGGGATCCAACTCAGGACCTTTGAAAGTGTGAAGCCAGCACTCTAGTGCTGAGCCAAAACCCCAGCACCTGTCTTTTGGATTTTATGACTGTTTATATGAAATTCAGAATCGCATTCTGCTATGGTTCACTGATATGTGGATTGACCTAGTCCTTGTTTTCTGGGAGACTTTTGGAAAATATACATGAATTATTAGGAGATTGAAATGAAGAAACAAAGAGGAAATTCCCCAATTTCTTATTCTTAGATTCCATACTCTGACTCTGCCTACCTACTGTAAAAACTTTTAAACTCTTACTCCCCATTTCTATATCATTGCCAACAAGTGAACATTCACTGCCCTACAACAAACCAGAGAACTCACATTGAACAATGTTTCCCCAGTAGAGACCAAGACACAATACTTATTAAAAAAATACCCTAGTTATGAATTAGTAGGTAAAGCTTTATTTGAGTGTTAAATGTGCTCTAATTATGTGTTTGTGTGTTTGTTGGTGTGTGTGGTGTGTGGGCGTGTGTGCTTGTGTGTAAAACAAGCACTGAGGTGTAAAATAAATGCAGGATTGCAACGGCCTTCTTAAAAATAAGAAGCAACTTTATCACATTTGAAGCCCAGTGAAGAATCTGAATGATGCTTAACCTACAATTAATTGAAATGTGAAAAATTCAGGCCTAGAAAAACATTTTCATTGTTTACACATCCACGTTTTTACAAAATGCCATATTAGTAACTGTTGTATTCTGCTACCTTTTCTGGCCTCTACTATACCCCCTCTCCTGCCCTCCCATCTTCTCTCTCTATCCCGTCTGCTGTAATTCAACGTTTGGGAATTGGAAACCACACTTTAAACTCACTCTCCTCCCCTTTTTCCCTTCTGTCAAATTACTCATCATCTTCTTCTATTTCTCCTCCTCCTCCTCCTCTTCCTCCTCCTCCTGATACCTTTAATTCATTCATCATACACTCATGCATTGGTTCATTCATTCCTTTCACACATGGTGTTGGGGATCCAACTCAGGACCTTTGAAAGTGTGAAGCCAGCACTCTAGTGCTGAGCCAAATCCCCAGCACCTGTCTTTTGGATTTTATGACTGTTTATATGAAATTCAGAATCGCATTCTGCTATGGTTCACTGATATGTGGATTGACCTAGTCCTTGTTTTCTGGGAGACTTTTGGAAAATATACATGAATTATTAGGAGATTGAAATGAAGAAACAAAGAGGAAATTCCCCAATTTCTTATTCTTAGATTCCATACTCTGACTCTGCCTACCTACTGTAAAAACTTTTAAACTCTTACTCCCCATTTCTATATCATTGCCAACAAGTGAACATTCACTGCCCTGCAACAAACCAGAGAACTCACATTGAACAATGTTTCCCCAGTAGAGACCAAGACACAATACTTATTAAAAAAATACCCTAGTTATGAATTAGTAGGTAAAGCTTTATTTGAGTGTTAAATGTGCTCTAATTATGTGTTTGTGTGTTTGTTGGTGTGTGTGGTGTGTGGGCGTGTGTGCTTGTGTGTAAAACAAGCACTGAGGTGTAAAATAAATGCAGGATTGCAACGGCCTTCTTAAAAATAAGAAGCAACTTTATCACATTTGAAGCCCAGTGAAGAATCTGCCTGCTACTTAACCTACAATTAATTGAAATGTGAAAAATTCAGGCCTAGAAAAACAAAGCCAACATACATACTGAATCTAATCAGTCTGTCTCACCTGTTTTCTAACCAATCCTTTAAATAAACCTAAATGGCCAGCGTAAAACATCAGTTGTTCTAAACGAGTGGACGGATGTCCCCTGTCATGGGCTGTGTAAAATACATGGAGGATCCGGCACTGATTGTTATCTAGAATGACTTCTGCCTGAACTACTATTGGAGAATTGTTGCTGATATACTGCGGTTCTTATACCAGTAAACTGGAATGAAGGTAATTTCAGGCTCCAAAGGAATAAATTGATTTTACTAACTGGTTTTTGGAAAACACTGCCATGAAAAATTATCAATATGTTCATAAAGGCATCTACATGTCTCTTCACAAGGGTTTTACTTAATGGGGGAGGTGGTGAGGTCTGGATATAACTGAACTGTCCATTAGTAGGTAGAACAATATAATGGGAATCTGAGTGCACATTCCGGTTTGAACTCAATCTAGGTAACATGGATTCATCTCTGTGTAATAGGCCTGCTTCTGAAAAACACAATGTAGAGCTCCAAAAGCAGAACGATACTCTCAGAATACCATGTTATGTTTGTAAATAGATAGACAGATAGATATACAGAAATCAAAAATCTGAAAACGGTCTGGAAGTGTACATTTCAATAACTTACAATGTCAGTAGTGGGGGATTAATAGCAGATCAAGAAGACTGTATCTGCATGCGAAATGGTTCAATTTTTGAAGGAGTTTTTTAAATGAAAATGGACAAAAAATTGAAAGGGTTACAGTAAGTGTTGAGGAGTGACTTGACAAAAGGAGCACAGAGGTGAGAAAGAACTAAGTAGAGTTCAATAGAACCAGGTATAATTTCTGTACACATGACTCCATGAACAGGAGCCAAGGGGACACTTAAAGAAATCATAGGACTAAGGAGAGATCAGGATTAGGAGGGTTTGTACTAGTCTAGAAATGCTGACCTGAAAACCAACTGAAGTTCTCAACTCCTTCTTCTGAGGAACATTAGCTGTGCCGTGCTTTTCAAAAATGACTTGTCATGACTGATTTATGCCCATGTTAGCAACTCTTCTGAAATTACTTTGAAAGTAGACTCATGTGAGACTTTCTCTTTAGAGATAATTCAAATTACTTGCATAGGAAGTGGCAGCAGGTCTGGGGATGTTGTAGCTCAGTGGCAGTGACCTTGCCTAGCTTGGGGCTGGCCTGCCATGGACTTTCACCCCAAACACTTGCAAGAAAAGAGAAGGAAGGGAAGGGAGAGAGAAAGTTGGAAGGGAGGAAGGCAAAGTTGGAGGGATGGAGGGAGGTAGAAAAGAAGGAAGAAGAAAAGGAGAAAAACCAGGAAGGGAGGAAGGAAGGTAGGAAATAGGGAGAGCACAAGGGCAGGGAAAGGACTGAGTCACTCAAACAAAAGGCAAGGGACACAAAGACCAATACAGGCCATAAAAGCTGTTTGAACAGTTTAGTCAGCTTTAGAATTTGAGTGACATCAAACTGAATGTTATTATGACTGGATGGAATCTTCCTACTAACCCCGCCTTGGCCTGGCCTAAACCAAATCAAGGGGTGGGTGGCATGGAGAGGAATTCTCTCTGGCTGGAGTGGGAGGGACCTAAACCTGTGGCACTTGAGGATGCACCGTGTAGGGAAGAGGACAAGACTGCCCTGATGGGCATTTGAGCACAACAAGGCTCCTGGGAGCCTTCGATCATGGCTCCCACCGCCTTACGCCCACCACCCACCATACGCCCAGCCCCTGAAGGGGATCACAGTGGTCTGCTCGGTAGCCTGGTGCAGGTTGGAGTTCCTGACCAAACACCTGAGTGTCCACAGCCTGTGTTGGCCTGCCTGGGCAGGCTGTGGTTGTGGTGGCAAGAGCCAAAGCTGTGTTGGCGTGATGGAGGAGCCAAGGGCTGCCTCTCAGCCATACTAGTGGGTGGTTCTGGAAGAAGCACCCAGGGTTGTGGCAGCATTGTCCGAAGACATGAAGCCAGGCCATCTTCCTTATGGCTTTCCTTGGGAGTTCGTGATGTGTACAGCTCTTGGATTTTCCGCGGTTTGAGAAGGGTTCAAGGGAAGCACGACAGCTGGAGGCAACCGACGAAAAGCTGCATAGGTCCGAATCCAGCCATGGCGTTGAAGTGCTCTTTCTAGAAGAAGAGCTCAAAGCACAGAAGGCTCAACATGGTCAACAGGATGAAACGATGGCGCATCTATCAAGAAGGATACAGTCCCTCCAAGGTGAATCTGAATCCCTCAGATCACAAATAGCTGAAGCTAAAACAAACTGGAGACTCTTTCAAGTGAATGAGGAAGAACTGAAGCTGGCAATCAAAGAGGTTTTGAATGAAGGATCCCTACTTCCGCAAACGCAGAGACCAACAATACAAGGAGAAGCTGAAGCACAGAGGGAACAAGGGGGTGTCCAATATAAAGCAAAAATCATATTAGAGGACTCTAAAGTAGCTGGAGAACAAGTTCTAAGGGACACAGAAAATCACATGGAGTCTCTGAGTGAATGCTTGCTGAAGATGATGGATAGGTCTTCTCCAAGCCTGGGAGCCCAAAGGGATGGTGGTCACCTGGAACTGGGAAAGACGAGTGAACCCGAAATTGGTGCTCACTTGGAGGATGAGTCCAAAGGAGCTTTGAGGAACCTGGTTTATGGTGATAAGCTAAAGGCCTCCTTAGAAATCTTGGAAGGAGGAAGAATTCAAAAATGTACTTTCTCATCTGAAGTGGAGAAAACCACGGAAGACCTTACAGAACACCTTAAAAGTCTGCAGACTGAACAGGCATCCTTGCAGTCAGAAAATGCACAGCTGCAAAGTGAGAATGAGACCCTACAGAAGAACTTTAAAGTCATGATGGAACGCTATCAAGAAAATATGATGAAACTGCACAGGAAATTAAGAGTGGAGGAAAACTACTATGTGGAGCAAGAGGAGAATCTTTCCAAAGTCGAAGAAAAGATGAGCCATACAATAAAAGTGCTGGAGACCTACAGAAAGAGAGCCCAATATCTTGAAGAACAATTGCAGAGTACCATTCATTCCTATCTGGGGAAGATTATTTCCTCTGAGAAAGAAGCACATGCTAGTGAGTTGGCAGCTCGGATTGCTGAAAGAAACCTCAGTTATTTCAGGAAACAAAATGCACGCAACAGACAAAAATTAACTGAGAAGGAGCTTAGATTTGAACTTGTAGAAAAAGATCCCTATGAGGCACTGGATGTTTCCAACTCAGCAATGGGCAGAAAGCCTTCTCCAAATGGGCCCTCACCAATAGGTCACGCTTCATCTGAAAGGAGACCTCCTCATTTGGAAAAGAGTGGTCCACTCACACTCTCACCTTTCACTCCAGTGGGAGGAGGAGGAGGGTCAAGGGGCCCTGGAGAATCCTCTGCACCATGCGACTAGCAGTAAAGGAAGAGAATCCAGCTGTCATAAGTTCACTGATTTTCAGAGAGCACCTTCTCAGACTGGGCCCCTCTCTCCTCCAGGGGAACAGGCCAGCAGGCTGATGATCCCTCCGCCAGGCCAACCATATTCTTCTGATGCACGTCTTCCTCTACAAAGGCAAGATAGGTTTTACTCAAATTGTGGTAGAGCATCGGGACCAGCAGAACACAGAATTCCTAATATGCCTCCTTTGGACTCTGATGTGCCTGATTCACCTCTCCATGCTGAAAACCAAGCAACTGGCTCTGGCTCTGTGTTGGCACCTTTCCCTCCAGTCAGAGGTGCCTTGCTTCCAGTTGACCCAAGGAGTCAGTTCATGAGAAGAGGACGTTTTTTTTCCTCCACCTCTCCCAGGAAACTTGTCTGGGAACCTGGAGATTATGTTCCACCTGACCCGCCACCCACTCCATTTCCAATGCGAAGTGTCTATGCAGGGAGGGGGTTTTCCTCACAATCTTCCCCCAAGAGCTGGAATTCAGCCCTCTACACCCCCATTCTGAAAGTACAAGTGAGTTCCCTGAAGGGTTCCTTCCACCTGCAAATGAGCCTGTTACTCAACATCCAGAACCAAACAAGAAACCTCATGCTGTTGCTCTCTCTTCAAATGTAATTTGACTTATCTCTCATTTTTAGTTTTTAAGTAACTGCTTTTACTTCAGTAATTGACTATACTTTGGCTCCAATTGAAGCTCAATGAAACAATAATCCTTAAGATACTATTTTGTAAATAAAGATGGTTTACGTAGGAATCTTACGAGTAAATTATTCCTATTTTATGTCATTCCAGAGAACAGCATTTAATCTGATGAAGCCACTCTTACATAAACAAGAATGGGAGTTCTAGGTACTTGTAATCTAGCAGATGGAAATATCTTTTAAACTCCCAACAAAGAAGTGTACTTAGTATGACTGTAGCAAATGTAAAGTGACTTTAGGCTTAATGAAAAAGTGTCACTGATTTAGAGACTGGTTGGGCATTTCAGCTAGTTTTTCCATATCAGAATAACTAGAGCATGGGAGGACTAAAGGAGAGAACACAACTAAACATGTCACGGAAACAGGAGATCTCAACTACAAAGAAAAATGAAGACCTCTTTTTTATATTGGTTGCTTAAAACCTTACATAGCTCTTGAGATACCATATTTCCTACATTAGACTCAAGTGAGTTATGAACTCCCATTTTGACCCCATATTCAGATTGCACAATCACATTGTTTACACATCCACGTGTTTACTACTCATCATCTTCTTCTATTTCTCCTCCTCCTCCTCCTCTTCCTCCTCCTCCTGATACCTTTAATTCATTCATCATACACTCATGCATTGGTTCATTCATTCCTTTCACACATGGTGTTGTGGATCCAACTCAGGACCTTTGAAAGTGTGAAGCCAGCACTCTAGTGCTGAGCCAAAACCCCAGCACCTGTCTTTTGGATTTTATGACTGTTTATATGAAATTCAGAATCGCATTCTGCTATGGTTCACTGATATGTGGATTGACCAAGTCCTTGTTTTCTGGGAGACTTTGGGAAAATATACATGAATTATTAGGAGATTGAAATGAAGAAACAAAGAGGAAATTCCCCAATTTCTTATTCTTAGATTCCATACTCTGACTCTGCCTACCTACTGTAAAAACTTTTAAACTCTTACTCCCCATTTCTATATCATTGCCAACAAGTGAACATTCACTGCCCTGCAACAAACCAGAGAACTCACATTGAACAATGTTTCCCCAGTAGAGACCAAGACACAATACTTATTAAAAAAATACCCTAGTTATGAATTAGTAGGTAAAGCTTTATTTGAGTGTTAAATGTGCTCTAATTATGTGTTTGTGTGTTTGTTGGTGTGTGTGGTGTGTGGGCGTGTGTGCTTGTGTGTAAAACAAGCACTGAGGTGTAAAATAAATGCAGGATTGCAACGGCCTTCTTAAAAATAAGAAGCAACTTTATCACATTTGAAGCCCAGTGAAGAATCTGCCTGCTACTTAACCTACAATTAATTGAAATGTGAAAAATTCAGGCCTAGAAAAACAAAGCCAACATACATACTGAATCTAATCAGTCTGTCTCACCTGTTTTCTAACCAATCCTTTAAATAAACCTAAATGGCCAGCGTAAAACATCAGTTGTTCTAAACGAGTGGACGGATGTCCCCTGTCATGGGCTGTGTAAAATACATGGAGGATCCGGCACTGATTGTTATCTAGAATGACTTCTGCCTGAACTACTATTGGAGAATTGTTGCTGATATACTGCGGTTCTTATACCAGTAAACTGGAATGAAGGTAATTTCAGGCTCCAAAGGAATAAATTGATTTTACTAACTGGTTTTTGGAAAACACTGCCATGAAAAATTATCAATATGTTCATAAAGGCATCTACATGTCTCTTCACAAGGGTTTTACTTAATGGGGGAGGTGGTGAGGTCTGGATATAACTGAACTGTCCATTAGTAGGTAGAACAATATAATGGGAATCTGAGTGCACATTCCGGTTTGAACTCAATCTAGGTAACATGGATTCATCTCTGTGTAATAGGCCTGCTTCTGAAAAACACAATGTAGAGCTCCAAAAGCAGAACGATACTCTCAGAATACCATGTTATGTTTGTAAATAGATAGACAGATAGATATACAGAAATCAAAAATCTGAAAACGGTCTGGAAGTGTACATTTCAATAACTTACAATGTCAGTAGTGGGGGATTAATAGCAGATCAAGAAGACTGTATCTGCATGCGAAATGGTTCAATTTTTGAAGGAGTTTTTTAAATGAAAATGGACAAAAAATTGAAAGGGTTACAGTAAGTGTTGAGGAGTGACTTGACAAAAGGAGCACAGAGGTGAGAAAGAACTAAGTAGAGTTCAATAGAACCAGGTATAATTTCTGTACACATGACTCCATGAACAGGAGCCAAGGGGACACTTAAAGAAATCATAGGACTAAGGAGAGATCAGGATTAGGAGGGTTTGTACTAGTCTAGAAATGCTGACCTGAAAACCAACTGAAGTTCTCAACTCCTTCTTCTGAGGAACATTAGCTGTGCCGTGCTTTTCAAAAATGACTTGTCATGACTGATTTATGCCCATGTTAGCAACTCTTCTGAAATTACTTTGAAAGTAGACTCATGTGAGACTTTCTCTTTAGAGATAATTCAAATTACTTGCATAGGAAGTGGCAGCAGGTCTGGGGATGTTGTAGCTCAGTGGCAGTGACCTTGCCTAGCTTTTGGCTGGCCTGCCATGGACTTTCACCCCAAACACTTGCAAGAAAAGAGAAGGAAGGGAAGGGAGAGAGAAAGTTGGAAGGGAGGAAGGCAAAGTTGGAGGGATGGAGGGAGGTAGAAAAGAAGGAAGAAGAAAAGGAGAAAAACCAGGAAGGGAGGAAGGAAGGTAGGAAATAGGGAGAGCACAAGGGCAGGGAAAGGACTGAGTCACTCAAACAAAAGGCAAGGGACACAAAGACCAATACAGGCCATAAAAGCTGTTTGAACAGTTTAGTCAGCTTTAGAATTTGAGTGACATCAAACTGAATGTTATTATGACTGGATGGAATCTTCCTACTAACCCCGCCTTGGCCTGGCCTAAACCAAATCAAGGGGTGGGTGGCATGGAGAGGAATTCTCTCTGGCTGGAGTGGGAGGGACCTAAACCTGTGGCACTTGAGGATGCACCGGGTAGGGAAGGGGACAAGACTCCCCTGATGGGCAGTTGAGCACAACAAGGCTCCTGGGAGCCTTTGATCATGGCTCCCACCGCCATACGCCCACCACCCACCATACGCCCAGCCCCTGAAGGGGATCACAGTGGTCTGCTCCATTGCCTGGTGCAGGTTGGAGTTCCTGACCAAACACCTGAGTGTCCACAGCCTGTGTTGGCCTGCCTGGGCAGGCTGTGGTTGTGGTGGCAAGAGCCAAAGCTGTGTAGGCATGATGGAGGAGCCAAGGGCTGCCTCTCAGCCATACTAGTGGGTGGTTCTGTAAGAAGCACCCAGGGTTGTGGCAGCATTGTCTGAAGACATGAAGCCAGGCCATCTTCCTTATGGCTTTCCTTGGGAGTTGGTGATGTGTACAGCTCTTGGATTTTCCGCTGTTCTCTCACTTCTCTGGAGAGGTTTTCAGTCGGTTCGTAGCAGGCTTTACGTGGGAAGAGAAAAAAGGCTGGCTCTAAATCTTGCTGGACTTATTGAGGCAAAATGTGGACTTCTTGAAAAAGTGAGCCTTGTTGAAAAAGAACATGAAGGCTTAGAATCATCTTTAAAGGATTGCAGGTTTGAGAAGGGTTCAAGGGAAGCACGACAGCTGGAGGCAACCGACGAAAAGCTGCATAGGTCCGAATCCAGCCATGGCGTTGAAGTGCTCTTTCTAGAAGAAGAGCTCAAAGCACAGAAGGCTAAACATGGTCAAGAGGATGAAACGATGGCGCACCTATCAAGAAGGATACAGTCCCTCCAAGGTGAATCTGAATCCCTCAGATCACAAATAGCTGAAGCTAAAACAAACTGGAGACTCTTTCAAGTGAATGAGGAAGAACTGAAGCTGGCAATCAAAGAGGTTTTGAATGAAGGATCCCTACTTCCGCAAACACAGAGACCAACAATACAAGGAGAAGCTGAAGCACAGAGGGAACAAGGAGGTGTCCAATATAAAGCAAAAATCATATTAGAGGACTCTAAAGTAGCTGGAAAACAAGTTCTAAGGGACACAGAAAATCACATGGAGTCTCTGAGTGAATGCTTGCTGAAGATGATGGATAGGTCTTCTCCAAGCCTGGGAGCCCAAAGGGATGGTGGTCACCTGGAACTGGGAAAGACGAGTGAACCCGAAATTGGTGCTCACTTGGAGGATGAGTCCAAAGGAGCTTTGAGGAACCTGGTTTATGGTGATAAGCTAAAGGCCTCCTTAGAAATCTTGGAAGGAGGAAGAATTCAAAAATGTACTTTCTCATCTGAAGTGGAGAAAACCACGGAAGACCTTACAGAACACCTTAAAAGTCTGCAGACTGAACAGGCATCCTTGCAGTCAGAAAATGCACAGCTGCAAAGTGAGAATGAGACCCTACAGAAGAACTTTAAAGTCATGATGGAACGCTATCAAGAAAATATGATGAAACTGCACAGGAAATTAAGAGTGGAGGAAAACTACTATGTGGAGCAAGAGGAGAAACTTTCCAAAGTCGAAGAAAAGATGAGCCATACAATAAAAGTGCTGGAGACCTACAGAAAGAGAGCCCAATATCTTGAAGAACAATTGCAGAGTACCATTCATTCCTGTCTGGGGAAGATTATTTCCTCTGAGAAAGAAGCACATGCTAGTGAGTTGGCAGCTCAGATTGCTGAAAGAAACCTCAGTTATTTCAGGAAACAAAATGCACGCAACAGACAAAAATTAACTGAGAAGGAGCTTAGATTTGAACTTGTAGAAAAAGATCCCTATGATGCACTGGATGTTTCCAACTCAGCAATGGGCAGAAAGCCTTCTCCAAATGGGCCCTCACCAATAGGTCACCCTTCATCTGAAAGGAGACCTCCTCATTTGGAAAAGAGTGGTCCACTCACACTCTCACCTTTCACTCCAGTGGGAGGAGGAGGAGGGTCAAGGGGCCCTGGAGAATCCTCTGCACCATGCGACTAGCAGTAAAGGAAGAGAATCCAGCTGTCATAAGTTCACTGATTTTCAGAGAGCACCTTCTCAGACTGGGCCCCTCTCTCCTCCAGGGGAACAGGCCAGCAGGGTGATGATCCCTCCGCCAGGCCAACCATATTCTTCTGATGCACGTCTTCCTCTACAAAGGCAAGATAGGTTTTACTCAAATTGTGGTAGAGCATCGGGACCAGCAGAACACAGAATTCCTAATATGCCTCCTTTGGACTCTGATGTGCCTGATTCACCTCTCCATGCTGAAAACCAAGCAACTGGCTCTGGCTCTGTGTTGGCACCTTTCCCTCCAGTCAGAGGTGCCTTGCTTCCAGTTGACCCAAGGAGTCAGTTCATGAGAAGAGGACGTTTTTTTCCTCCACCTCTCCCAGGAAACTTGTCTGGGAACCTGGAGATTATGTTCCACCTGACCCGCCACCCACTCCATTTCCAATGCGAAGTGTCTATGCAGGGAGGGGGTTTTCCTCACAATCTTCCCCCAAGAGCTGGAATTCAGCCCTCTACACCCCCATTCTGAATGTGCAAGTGAGTTCCCTGAAGGGTTCCTTCCACCTGCAAATGAGCCTGTTACTCAACATCCAGAACCAAACAAGAAACCTCATGCTGTTGCTCTCTCTTCAAATGTAATTTGACTTATCTCTCATTTTTAGTTTTTAAGTAACTGCTTTTACTTCAGTAATTGACTATACTTTGGCTCCAATTGAAGCTCAATGAAACAATAATCCTTAAGATACTATTTTGTAAATAAAGATGGTTTACGTAGGAATCTTACGAGTAAATTATTCCTATTTTATGTCATTCCAGAGAACAGCATTTAATCTGATGAAGCCACTCTTACATAAACAAGAATGGGAGTTCTAGGTACTTGTAATCTAGCAGATGGAAATATCTTTTAAACTCCCAACAAAGAAGTGTACTTAGTATGACTGTAGCAAATGTAAAGTGACTTTAGGCTTAATGAAAAAGTGTCACTGATTTAGAGACTGGTTGGGCATTTCAGCTAGTTTTTCCATATCAGAATAACTAGAGCATGGGAGGACTAAAGGAGAGAACACAACTAAACATGTCACGGAAACAGGAGATCTCAACTACAAAGAAAAATGAAGACCTCTTTTTTATATTGGTTGCTTAAAACCTTACATAGCTCTTGAGATACCATATTTCCTACATTAGACTCAAGTGAGTTATGAACTCCCATTTTGACCCCATATTCAGATTGCACAATCACATTGTTTACACATCCACGTTTTTACTACTCATCATCTTCTTCTATTTCTCCTCCTCCTCCTCCTCTTCCTCCTCCTCCTGATACCTTTAATTCATTCATCATACACTCATGCATTGGTTCATTCATTCCTTTCACACATGGTGTTGTGGATCCAACTCAGGACCTTTGAAAGTGTGAAGCCAGCACTCTAGTGCTGAGCCAAAACCCCAGCACCTGTCTTTTGGATTTTATGACTGTTTATATGAAATTCAGAATCGCATTCTGCTATGGTTCACTGATATGTGGATTGACCAAGTCCTTGTTTTCTGGGAGACTTTGGGAAAATATACATGAATTATTAGGAGATTGAAATGAAGAAACAAAGAGGAAATTCCCCAATTTCTTATTCTTAGATTCCATACTCTGACTCTGCCTACCTACTGTAAAAACTTTTAAACTCTTACTCCCCATTTCTATATCATTGCCAACAAGTGAACATTCACTGCCCTGCAACAAACCAGAGAACTCACATTGAACAATGTTTCCCCAGTAGAGACCAAGACACAATACTTATTAAAAAAATACCCTAGTTATGAATTAGTAGGTAAAGCTTTATTTGAGTGTTAAATGTCCTCTAATTATGTGTTTGTGTGTTTGTTGGTGTGTGTGGTGTGTGGGCGTGTGTGCTTGTGTGTAAAACAAGCACTGAGGTGTAAAATAAATGCAGGATTGCAACGGCCTTCTTAAAAATAAGAAGCAACTTTATCACATTTGAAGCCCAGTGAAGAATCTGCCTGCTACTTAACCTACAATTAATTGAAATGTGAAAAATTCAGGCCTAGAAAAACAAAGCCAACATACATACTGAATCTAATCAGTCTGTCTCACCTGTTTTCTAACCAATCCTTTAAATAAACCTAAATGGCCAGCGTAAAACATCAGTTGTTCTAAACGAGTGGACGGATGTCCCCTGTCATGGGCTGTGTAAAATACATGGAGGATCCGGCACTGATTGTTATCTAGAATGACTTCTGCCTGAACTACTATTGGAGAATTGTTGCTGATATACTGCGGTTCTTATACCAGTAAACTGGAATGAAGGTAATTTCAGGCTGCAAAGGAATAAATTGATTTTACTAACTGGTTTTTGGAAAACACTGCCATGAAAAATTATCAATATGTTCATAAAGGCATCTACATGTCTCTTCACAAGGGTTTTACTTAATGGGGGAGGTGGTGAGGTCTGGATATAACTGAACTGTCCATTAGTAGGTAGAACAATATAATGGGAATCTGAGTGCACATTCCGGTTTGAACTCAATCTAGGTAACATGGATTCATCTCTGTGTAATAGGCCTGCTTCTGAAAAACACAATGTAGAGCTCCAAAAGCAGAACGATACTCTCAGAATACCATGTTATGTTTGTAAATAGATAGACAGATAGATATACAGAAATCAAAAATCTGAAAACGGTCTGGAAGTGTACATTTCAATAACTTACAATGTCAGTAGTGGGGGATTAATAGCAGATCAAGAAGACTGTATCTGCATGCGAAATGGTTCAATTTTTGAAAGAGTTTCTTAAATGAAAATGGACAAAAAATTGAAAGGGTTACAGTAAGTGTTGAGGAGTGACTTGACAAAAGGAGCACAGAGGTGAGAAAGAACTAAGTAGAGTTCAATAGAACCAGGTATAATTTCTGTACACATGACTCCATGAACAGGAGCAAAGGGGACACTTAAAGAAATCATAGGACTAAGGAGAGATCAGGATTAGGAGGGTTTGTACTAGTCTAGAAATGCTGACCTGAAAACCAACTGAAGTTCTCAACTCCTTCTTCTGAGGAACATTAGCTGTGCCGTGCTTTTCAAAAATGACTTGTCATGACTGATTTATGCCCATGTTAGCAACTCTTCTGAAATTACTTTGAAAGTAGACTCATGTGAGAGTTTCTCTTTAGAGATAATTCAAATTACTTGCATAGGAAGTGGCAGCAGGTCTGGGGATGTTGTAGCTCAGTGGCAGTGACCTTGCCTAGCTTGGGGCTGGCCTGCCATGGACTTTCACCCCAAACACTTGCAAGAAAAGAGAAGGAAGGGAAGGGAGAGAGAAAGTTGGAAGGGAGGAAGGCAAAGTTGGAGGGATGGAGGGAGGTAGAAAAGAAGGAAGAAGAAAAGGAGAAAAACCAGGAAGGGAGGAAGGAAGGTAGGAAATAGGGAGAGCACAAGGGCAGGGAAAGGACTGAGTCACTCAAACAAAAGGCAAGGGACACAAAGACCAATACAGGCCATAAAAGCTGTTTGAACAGTTTAGTCAGCTTTAGAATTTGAGTGACATCAAACTGAATGTTATTATGACTGGATGGAATCTTCCTACTAACCCCGCCTTGGCCTGGCCTAAACCAAATCAAGGGGTGGGTGGCATGGAGAGGAATTCTCTCTGGCTGGAGTGGGAGGGACCTAAACCTGTGGCACTTGAGGATGCACCGTGTAGGGAAGAGGACAAGACTGCCCTGATGGGCATTTGAGCACAACAAGGCTCCTGGGAGCCTTCGATCATGGCTCCCACCGCCATACGCCCACCACCCACCATACGCCCAGCCCCTGAAGGGGATCACAGTGGTCTGCTCGGTAGCCTGGTGCAGGTTGGAGTTCCTGACCAAACACCTGAGTGTCCACAGCCTGTGTTGGCCTGCCTGGGCAGGCTGTGGTTGTGGTGGCAAGAGAAAAAGCTGTGTTGGCGTGATGGAGGAGCCAAGGGCTGCCTCTCAGCCATACTAGTGGGTGGTTCTGGAAGAAGCACCCAGGGTTGTGGCAGCATTGTCCGAAGACATGAAGCCAGGCCATCTTCCTTATGGCTTTCCTTGGGAGTTCGTGATGTGTACAGCTCTTGGATTTTCCGCGGTTTGAGAAGGGTTCAAGGGAAGCACGACAGCTGGAGGCAACCGACGAAAAGCTGCATAGGTCCGAATCCAGCCATGGCGTTGAAGTGCTCTTTCTAGAAGAAGAGCTCAAAGCACAGAAGGCTCAACATGGTCAACAGGATGAAACGATGGCGCATCTATCAAGAAGGATACAGTCCCTCCAAGGTGAATCTGAATCCCTCAGATCACAAATAGCTGAAGCTAAAACAAACTGGAGACTCTTTCAAGTGAATGAGGAAGAACTGAAGCTGGCAATCAAAGAGGTTTTGAATGAAGGATCCCTACTTCCGCAAACGCAGAGACCAACAATACAAGGAGAAGCTGAAGCACAGAGGGAACAAGGAGGTGTCCAATATAAAGCAAAAATCATATTAGAGGACTCTAAAGTAGCTGGAGAACAAGTTCTAAGGGACACAGAAAATCACATGGAGTCTCTGAGTGAATGCTTGCTGAAGATGATGGATAGGTCTTCTCCAAGCCTGGGAGCCCAAAGGGATGGTGGTCACCTGGAACTGGGAAAGACGAGTGAACCCGAAATTGGTGCTCACTTGGAGGATGAGTCCAAAGGAGCTTTGAGGAACCTGGTTTATGGTGATAAGCTAAAGGCCTCCTTAGAAATCTTGGAAGGAGGAAGAATTCAAAAATGTACTTTCTCATCTGAAGTGGAGAAAACCACGGAAGACCTTACAGAACACCTTAAAAGTCTGCAGACTGAACAGGCATCCTTGCAGTCAGAAAATGCACAGCTGCAAAGTGAGAATGAGACCCTACAGAAGAACTTTAAAGTCATGATGGAACGCTATCAAGAAAATATGATGAAACTGCACAGGAAATTAAGAGTGGAGGAAAACTACCGTGTGGAGCAAGAGGAGAAACTTTCCAAAGTCGAAGAAAAGATGAGCCATACAATAAAAGAGCTGGAGACCTACAGAAAGAGAGCCCAATATCTTGAAGAACAATTGCAGAGTACCATTCATTCCTGTCTGGGGAAGATTATTTCCTCTGAGAAAGAAGCACATGCTAGTGAGTTGGCAGCTCGGATTGCTGAAAGAAACCTCAGTTATTTCAGGAAACAAAATGCACGCAACAGACAAAAATTAACTGAGAAGGAGCTTAGATTTGAACTTGTAGAAAAAGATCCCTATGATGCACTGGATGTTTCCAACTCAGCAATGGGCAGAAAGCCTTCTCCAAATGGGCCCTCACCAATAGGTCACCCTTCATCTGAAAGGAGACCTCCTCATTTGGAAAAGAGTGGTCCACTCACACTCTCACCTTTCACTCCAGTGGGAGGAGGAGGAGGGTCAAGGGGCCCTGGAGAATCCTCTGCACCATGGGACTAGCAGTAAAGGAAGAGAATCCAGCTGTCATAAGTTCACTGATTTTCAGAGAGCACCTTCTCAGACTGGGCCCCTCTCTCCTCCAGGGGAACAGGCCAGCAGGCTGATGATCCCTCCGCCAGGCCAACCATATTCTTCTGATGCACGTCTTCCTCTACAAAGGCAAGATAGGTTTTACTCAAATTGTGGTAGAGCATCGGGACCAGCAGAACACAGAATTCCTAATATGCCTCCTTTGGACTCTGATGTGCCTGATTCACCTCTCCATGCTGAAAACCAAGCAACTGGCACTGGCTCTGTGTTGGCACCTTTCCCTCCAGTCAGAGGTGCCTTGCTTCCAGTTTACCCAAGGAGTCAGTTCATGAGAAGAGGACCTTTTTTTTCCTCCACCTCTCCCAGGAAACTTGTCTGGGAACCTGGAGATTATGTTCCACCTGACCCGCCACCCACTCCATTTCCAATGCGAAGTGTCTATGCAGGGAGGGGGTTTTCCTCACAATCTTCCCCCAAGAGCTGGAATTCAGCCCTCTACACCCCCATTCTGAAAGTACAAGTGAGTTCCCTGAAGGGTTCCTTCCACCTGCAAATGAGCCTGTTACTCAACATCCAGAACCAAACAAGAAACCTCATGCTGTTGCTCTCTCTTCAAATGTAATTTGACTTATCTCTCATTTTTAGTTTTTAAGTAACTGCTTTTACTTCAGTAATTGACTATACTTTGGCTCCAATTGAAGCTCAATGAAACAATAATCCTTAAGATACTATTTTGTAAATAAAGATGGTTTACGTAGGAATTTTACGAGTAAATTATTCCTATTTTATGTCATTCCAGAGAACAGCATTTAATCTGATGAAGCCACTCTTACATAAACAAGAATGGGAGTTCTAGGTACTTGTAATCTAGCTGATGGAAATATCTTTTAAACTCCCAACAAAGAAGTGTATTTAGTATGACTGTAGCAAATGTAAAGTGACTTTAGGCTTAATGAAAAAGTGTCACTGATTTAGAGACTGGTTGGGCATTTCAGCTAGTTTTTCCATATCAGAATAACTAGAGCATGGGAGGACTAAAGGAGAGAACACAACTAAACATGTCACGGAAACAGGAGATCTCAACTACAAAGAAAAATGAAGACCTCTTTTTTACATTGGTTGCTTAAAACCTTACATATCTCTTGAGATACCATATTTCCTACATTAGACTCAAGTGAGTTATGAACTCCCATTTTGACCCCATATTCAGATTGCACAATCACATTGTTTACACATCCACGTTTTTACAAAATGCCATATTAGTAACTGTTGTATTCTGCTACCTTTTCTGGCCTCTACTATATCCCCTCTCCTGCCCTCCCATCTTCTCTCTCTATCCCGTCTGCTGTAATTCAACGTTTGGGAATTGGAAACCACACTTTAAACTCACTCTCCTCCCCTTTTTCCCTTATGTCAAATTACTCATCATCTTCTTCTATTTCTCCTCCTCCTCCTCCTCTTCCTCCTCCTCCTGATACCTTTAATTCATTCATCATACACTCATGCATTGGTTCATTCATTCCTTTCACACATGGTGTTGGGGATCCAACTCAGGACCTTTGAAAGTGTGAAGCCAGCACTCTAGTGCTGAGCCAAAACCCCAGCACCTGTCTTTTGGATTTTATGACTGTTTATATGAAATTCAGAATCGCATTCTACTATGGTTCACTGACATGTGGATTGACCTAGTCCTTGTTTTCTGGGAGACTTTTGGAAAATATACATGAATTATTAGGAGATTGAAATGAAGAAACAAAGAGGATATTCCCCAATTTCTTATTCTTAGATTCCATACTCTGACTCTGCCTACCTACTGTAAAAACTTTTAAACTCTTACTCCCCATTTCTATATCATTGCCAAAAAGTGAACATTCACTGCCCTACAACAAACCAGAGAACTCACATTGAACAATGTTTCCCCAGTAGAGACCAAGACACAATACTTATTAAAAAAATACCCTAGTTATGAATTAGTAGGTAAAGCTTTATTTGAGTGTTAAATGTGCTCTAATTATGTGTTTGTGTGTTTGTTGGTGTGTGTGGTGTGTGGGCGTGTGTGCTTGTGTGTAAAACAAGCACTGAGGTGTAAAATAAATGCAGGATTGCAACGGCCTTCTTAAAAATAAGAAGCAACTTTATCACATTTGAAGCCCAGTGAGGAATCTGCCTGATGCTTAACCTACAATTAATTGAAATGTGAAAAATTCAGGCCTAGAAAAACATTTTCATTGTTTACACATCCACGTTTTTACAAAATGCCATATTAGTAACTGTTGTATTCTGCTACCTTTTCTGGCCTCTACTATACCCCCTCTCCTGCCCTCCCATCTTCTCTCTCTATCCCGTCTGCTGTAATTCAACGTTTGGGAATTGGAAACCACACTTTAAACTCACTCTCCTCCCCTTTTTCCCTTCTGTCAAATTACTCATCATCTTATTCTATTTCTCCTCCTCCTCCTCCTCCTCCTCTTCCTCCTCCTCCTGATACCTTTAATTCATTCATCATACACTCATGCATTGGTTCATTCATTCCTTTCACACATGGTGTTGGGGATCCAACTCAGGACCTTTGAAAGTGTGAAGCCAGCACTCCAGTGCTGAGCCAAAACCCCAGCACCTGTCTTTTGGATTTTATGACTGTTCATATGAAATTCAGAATCGCATTCTGCTATGGTTCACTGATATGTGGATTGACCTAGTCCTTGTTTTCTGGGAGACTTTTGGAAAATATACATGAATTATTAGGAGATTGAAATGAAGAAACAAAGAGGAAATTCCCCAATTTCTTATTGTTAGATTCCATACTCTGACTCTGCCTACCTACTGTAAAAACTTTTAAACTCTTACTCCCCATTTCTATATCATTGCCAACAAGTGAACATTCACTGCCCTGCAACAAACCAGAGAACTCACATTGAACAATGTTTCCCCAGTAGAGACCAAGACACAATACTTATTAAAAAAATACCCTAGTTATGAATTAGTAGGTAAAGCTTTATTTGAGTGTTAAATGTGCTCTAATTATGTGTTTGTGTGTTTGTTGGTGTGTGTGGTGTGTGGGCGTGTGTGCTTGTGTGTAAAACAAGCACTGAGGTGTAAAATAAATGCAGGATTGCAACGGCCTTCTTAAAAATAAGAAGCAACTTTATCACATTTGAAGCCCAGTGAAGAATCTGCCTGCTACTTAACCTTACAATTAATTGAATTGTGAAAAATTCAGGCCTAGAAAAACAAAGCAAACATACATACTGAATCTAATCAGTCTGTCTCACCTGTTTTCTAACCACTCCTTTAAATAAACCTAAATGGCCAGCGTAAAACATCAGTTGTTCTAAACGAGTGGACGGATGTCCCCTGTCATGGGCTGTGTAAAATACATGGAGGATCCGGCACTCATTGTTATCTAGAATGACTTCTGCCTGAACTACTATTGGAGAATTGTTGCTGATATACTGCGGTTCTTATACCAGTAAACTGGAATGAAGGTAATTTCAGGCTGCAAAGGAATAAATTGATTTTACTAACTGGTTTTTGGAAAACACTGCCATGAAAAATTATCAATATGTTCATAAAGGCATCTACATGTCTCTTCACAAGGGTTTTACTTAATGGGGGAGGTGGTGAGGTCTGGATATAACTGAACTGTCCATTAGTAGGTAGAACAATATAATGGGAATCTGAGTGCACATTCCGGTTTGAACTCAATCTAGGTAACATGGATTCATCTCTGTGTAATAGGCCTGCTTCTGAAAAACACAATGTAGAGCTCCAAAAGCAGAACGATACTCTCAGAATACCATGTTATGTTTGTAAATAGATAGACAGATAGATATACAGAAATCAAAAATCTGAAAACGGTCTGGAAGTGTACATTTCAATAACTTACAATGTCAGTAGTGGGGGATTAATAGCAGATCAAGAAGACTGTATCTGCATGCGAAATGGTTCAATTTTTGAAAGAGTTTTTTAAATGAAAATGGACAAAAAATTGAAAGGGTTACAGTAAGTGTTGAGGAGTGACTTGACAAAAGGAGCACAGAGGTGAGAAAGAATTAAGTAGAGTTCAATAGAACCAGGTATAATTTCTGTACACATGACTCCATGAACAGGAGCAAAGGGGACACTTAAAGAAATCATAGGACTAAGGAGAGATCAGGATTAGGAGGCTTTGTACTAGTCTAGAAATGCTGACCTGAAAACCAACTAAAGTTCTCAACTCCTTCTTCTGAGGAACATTAGCTGTGCCGTGCTTTTCAAAAATGACTTGTCATGACTGATTTATGCCCATGTTAGCAACTCTTCTGAAATTACTTTGAAAGTAGACTCATGTGAGAGTTTCTCTTTAGAGATAATTCAAATTACTTGCATAGGAAGTGGCAGCAGGTCTGGGGATGTTGTAGCTCAGTGGCAGTGACCTTGCCTAGCTTGGGGCTGGCCTGCCATGGACTTTCACCCCAAACACTTGCAAGAAAAGAGAAGGAAGGGAAGGGAGAGAGAAAGTTGGAAGGGAGGAAGGCAAAGTTGGAGGGATGGAGGGAGGTAGAAAAGAAGGAAGAAGAAAAGGAGAAAAACCAGGAAGGGAGGAAGGAAGGTAGGAAATAGGGAGAGCACAAGGGCAGGGAAAGGACTGAGTCACTCAAACAAAAGGCAAGGGACACAAAGACCAATATAGGCCATAAAAGCTGTTTGAACAGTTTAGTCAGCTTTAGAATTTGAGTGACATCAAACTGAATGTTATTATGACTGGATGGAATCTTCCTACTAACCCCGCCTTGGCCTGGCCTAAACCAAATCAAGGGGTGGGTGGCATGGAGAGGAATTCTCTCTGGCTGGAGTGGGAGGGACCTAAACCTGTGGCACTTGAGGATGCACCGGGTAGGGAAGCGGACAAGATTCCCCTGATGGGCATTTGAGCACAACAAGGCTCCTGGGAGCCTTTGATCATGGCTCCCACCGCCATACGCCCACCACCCACCATACGCCCAGCCCCTGAAGGGGATCACAGTGGTCTGCTCCGTTGCCTGGTGCAGGTTGGAGTTCCTGACCAAACACCTGAGTGTCCACAGCCTGTGTTGGCCTGCCTGGGCAGGCTGTGGTTGTGGTGGCAAGAGCCAAAGCTGTGTTGGCGTGATGGAGGAGCCAAGGGCTGCCTCTCAGCCATACTAGTGGGTGGTTCTGGAAGAAGCACCCAGGGTTGTGGCAGCATTGTCCGAAGACATGAAGCCAGGCCATCTTCCTTATGGCTTTCCTTGGGAGTTGGTGATGTGTAGAGCTCTTGGATTTTCCGCTGTTCTCTCACTTTTCTGGAGAGGTTTTCAGTCGGTTCGTAGCAGGCTTTACGTGGGAAGAGAAAAAAGGCTGGCTCTAAATCTTGCTGGACTTATTGAGGCAAAATGTGGACTTCTTGAAAAAGTGAGCCTTGTTGAAAAAGAACATGAAGGCTTAGAATCATCTTTAAAGGATTGCAGGTTTGAGAAGGGTTCAAGGGAAGTACGACAGCTGGAGGCAACCGACGAAAAGCTGCATAGGTCCGAATCCAGCCATGGCGTTGAAGTGCTCTTTCTAGAAGAAGAGCTCAAAGCACAGAAGGCTCAACATGGTCAACAGGATGAAACGATGGCGCATCTATCAAGAAGGATACAGTCCCTCCAAGGTGAATCTGAATCCCTCAGATCACAAATAGCTGAAGCTAAAACAAACTGGAGACTCTTTCAAGTGAATGAGGAAGAACTGAAGCTGGCAATCAAAGAGGTTTTGAATGAAGGATCCCTACTTCCGCAAACGCAGAGACCAACAATACAAGGAGAAGCTGAAGCACAGAGGGAACAAGGAGGTGTCCAATATAAAGCAAAAATCATATTAGAGGACTCTAAAGTAGCTGGAGAACAAGTTCTAAGGGACACAGAAAATCACATGGAGTCTCTGAGTGAATGCTCGCTGAAGATGATGCATAGGTCTTCTCCAAGCCTGGGAGTCCAAAGGGATGGTGGTCACCTGGAACTGGGAAAGACGAGTGAACCCGAAATTGGTGCTCACTTGGAGGATGAGTCCAAAGGAGCTTTGAGGAACCTGGTTTATGGTGATAAGCTAAAGGCCTCCTTAGAAATCTTGGAAGGAGGAAGAATTCAAAAATGTACTTTCTCATCTGAAGTGGAGAAAACCACGGAAGACCTTACAGAACACCTTAAAAGTCTGCAGACTGAACAGGCATCCTTGCAGTCAGAAAATGCACAGCTGCAAAGTGAGAATGAGACCCTACAGAAGAACTTTAAAGTCATGATGGAACGCTATCAAGAAAATATGATGAAACTGCACAGGAAATTAAGAGTGGAGGAAAACTACCGTGTGGAGCAAGAGGAGAAACTTTCCAAAGTCGAAGAAAAGATGAGCCATACAATAAAAGAGCTGGAGACCTACAGAAAGAGAGCCCAATATCTTGAAGAACAATTGCAGAGTACCATTCATTCCTGTCTGGGGAAGATTATTTCCTCTGAGAAAGAAGCACATGCTAGTGAGTTGGCAGCTCGGATTGCTGAAAGAAACCTCAGTTATTTCAGGAAACAAAATGCACGCAACAGACAAAAATTAACTGAGAAGGAGCTTAGATTTGAACTTGTAGAAAAAGATCCCTATGATGCACTGGATGTTTCCAACTCAGCAATGGGCAGAAAGCCTTCTCCAAATGGGCCCTCACCAATAGGTCACCCTTCATCTGAAAGGAGAACTCCTCATTTGGAAAAGAGTGGTCCACTCACACTCTCACCTTTCACTCCAGTGGGAGGAGGAGGAGGGTCAAGGGGCCCTGGAGAATCCTCTGCACCATGCGACTAGCAGTAAAGGAAGAGAATCCAGCTGTCATAAGTTCACTGATTTTCAGAGAGCACCTTCTCAGACTGGGCCCCTCTCTCCTCCAGGGGAACAGGCCAGCAGGCTGATGATCCCTCCGCCAGGCCAACCATATTCTTCTGATGCACGTCTTCCTCTACAAAGGCAAGATAGGTTTTACTCAAATTGTGGTAGAGCATCGGGACCAGCAGAACACAGAATTCCTAATATGCCTCCTTTGGACTCTGATGTGCCTGATTCACCTCTCCATGCTGAAAACCAAGCAACTGGCTCTGGCTCTGTGTTGGCACCTTTCCCTCCAGTCAGAGGTGCCTTGCTTCCAGTTGACCCAAGGAGTCAGTTCATGAGAAGAGGACGTTTTTTTTCCTCCACCTCTCCCAGGAAACTTGTCTGGGAACCTGGAGATTATGTTCCACCTGACCCGCCACCCACTCCATTTCCAATGCGAAGTGTCTATGCAGGGAGGGGGTTTTCCTCACAATCTTCCCCCAAGAGCTGGAATTCAGCCCTCTACACCCCCATTCTGAAAGTACAAGTGAGTTCCCTGAAGGGTTCCTTCCACCTGCAAATGAGCCTGTTACTCAACATCCAGAACCAAACAAGAAACCTCATGCTGTTGCTCTCTCTTCAAATGTAATTTGACTTATCTCTCATTTTTAGTTTTTAAGTAACTGCTTTTACTTCAGTAATTGACTATACTTTGGCTCCAATTGAAGCTCAATGAAACAATAATCCTTAAGATACTATTTTGTAAATAAAGATGGTTTACGTAGGAATCTTACGAGTAAATTATTCCTATTTTATGTCATTCCAGAGAACAGCATTTAATCTGATGAAGCCACTCTTACATAAACAAGAATGGGAGTTCTAGGTACTTGTAATCTAGCTGATGGAAATATCTTTTAAACTCCCAACAAAGAAGTGTATTTAGTATGACTGTAGCAAATGTAAAGTGACTTTAGGCTTAATGAAAAAGTGTCACTGATTTAGAGACTGGTTGGGCATTTCAGCTAGTTTTTCCATATCAGAATAACTAGAGCATGGGAGGACTAAAGGAGAGAACACAACTAAACATGTCACGGAAACAGGAGATCTCAACTACAAAGAAAAATGAAGACCTCTTTTTTACATTGGTTGCTTAAAACCTTACATAGCTCTTGAGATACCATATTTCCTACATTAGACTCAAGTGAGTTATGAACTCCCATTTTGACCCCATATTCAGATTGCACAATCACATTGTTTACACATCCACGTTTTTACAAAATGCCATATTAGTAACTGTTGTATTCTGCTACCTTTTCTGGCCTCTACTATATCCCCTCTCCTGCCCTCCCATCTTCTCTCTCTATCCCGTCTGCTGTAATTGAACGTTTGGGAATTGGAAACCACACTTTAAACTCACTCTCCTCCCCTTTTTCCCTTCTGTCAAATTACTCATCATCTTCTTCTATTTCTCCTCCTCCTCCTCCTCTTCCTCCTCCTCCTGATACCTTTAATTCATTCATCATACACTCATGCACTGGTTCATTCATTCCTTTCACACATGGTGTTGGGGATCCAACTCAGGACCTTTGAAAGTGTGAAGCCAGCACTCTAGTGCTGAGCCAAAACCCCAGCACCTGTCTTTTGGATTTTATGACTGTTTATATGAAATTCAGAATCGCATTCTGCTATGGTTCACTGATATGTGGATTGACCTAGTCCTTGTTTTCTGGGAGACTTTTGGAAAATATACATGAATTATTAGGAGATTGAAATGAAGAAACAAAGAGGAAATTCCCCAATTTCTTATTCTTAGATTCCATACTCTGACTCTGCCTACCTACTGTAAAAACTTTTAAACTCTTACTCCCCATTTCTATATCATTGCCAACAAGTGAACATTCACTGCCCTACAACAAACCAGAGAACTCACATTGAACAATGTTTCCCCAGTAGAGACCAAGACACAATACTTATTAAAAAAATACCCTAGTTATGAATTAGTAGGTAAAGCTTTATTTGAGTGTTAAATGTGCTCTAATTATGTGTTTGTGTGTTTGTTGGTGTGTGTGGTGTGTGGGCGTGTGTGCTTGTGTGTAAAACAAGCACTGAGGTGTAAAATAAATGCAGGATTGCAACGGCCTTCTTAAAAATAAGAAGCAACTTTATCACATTTGAAGCCCAGTGAGGAATCTGCCTGATGCTTAACCTACAATTAATTGAAATGTGAAAAATTCAGGCCTAGAAAAACATTTTCATTGTTTACACATCCACGTTTTTACAAAATGCCATATTAGTAACTGTTGTATTCTGCTACCTTTTCTGGCCTCTACTATCCCCCCTCTCCTGCCCTCCCATCTTCTCTCTATATCCCGTCTGCTGTAATTCAACGTTTGGGAATTGGAAACCACACTTTAAACTCACTCTCCTCCCCTTTTTTCCTTCTGTCAAATTACTCATCATCTTCTTCTATTTCTCCTCCTCCTCCTCCTCCTCCTCTTCCTCCTCCTCCTGATACCTTAATTCATTCATCATACACTCATGCATTGGTTCATTCATTCCTTTCACACATGGTGTTGGGGATCCAACTCAGGACCTTTGAAAGTGTGAAGCCAGCACTCTAGTGCTGAGCCAAAACCCCAGCACCTGTCTTTTGGATTTTATGACTGTTTATATGAAATTCAGAATCGCATTCTGCTATGGTTCACTGATATGTGGATTGACCTAGTCCTTGTTTTCTGGGAGACTTTTGGAAAATATACATGAATTATTAGGAGATTGAAATGAAGAAACAAAGAGGAAATTCCCCAATTTCTTATTCTTAGATTCCATACTCTGACTCTGCCTACCTACTGTAAAAACTTTTAAACTCTTACTCCCCATTTCTATATCATTGCCAACAAGTGAACATTCACTGCCCTACAACAAACCAGAGAACTCACATTGAACAATGTTTCCCCAGTAGAGACCAAGAACAACAGGCAATACCAGGGGGCACGGAATCC